>NC_073353.2:30897500-31197500 GCF_027580225.2 Misgurnus anguillicaudatus
CTTTTATCTAAAGTGCCTTTCAGTGCATGTACAAGGTATACATTTTTTTATTATCGCGTGTTCCCTGGCTTTGAACCTTTTGCACTGCTGTAACCTTTTGCGATGTAATGCAAAGCTCTACAGGAGCACAATTATTTATTATTAATAATTACATCAAATTATAGATTATTATATAATTATTAGATAATTCAACTATTAGGATTATATAGATTAACTCTAAAGTTTTGTTTTCCTAAGCCAATCTGCTCAGATGGATCTCAGATTGGTTTTTAAAAGCAGACAGAAACAAAGATGGCAGAATGAACTTTAAGGAAGCAAAAAAACTGCTGAAAATGATGAACATCGACATGAATGAAGAACACGCAAGCTATCTTTTTAAGGTGCGCACCCATTGTTCACATGCAATTACCTGCATTTGCAGCTTTATCACACTGAGACTCATCGATTCCAGTCATTGACTTTTTTTCACAGAAAGCAGATAAATCTCAGTCGGACACTTTGGAGGATGAGGAGTTTGTGGAGTTTTACAAGATGCTGACGGAAAGGAAAGAAGTGCTGGAGCTGTTTCAGGAGTATTCCAGTGATGGACAGAATCTCTCTCAGTGTGATTTGGAGGAGTTCCTCAGGGAGGAGCAGCTGGAGGGGGAAAGCAGTTATGAACGTGCACTACAGCTCATTGATCAGTATGAGCCTTCAGACACAAGTATTGATTATTTCTCAACCCTTATAAAAATACTTAATAATATAATACATATAAGTGATACTAAACTTACTTATTTGGCTACCCAGAGGAAAGTTTTATTGCTCAGCGGTTGTTCTTGCATACAGAATGTATTCCTAATCGGACACACCCGAATCAACTCATGACGTATTTAGTAGAAATGGGTATGCAGATATTGGAGACATCCAAACTGTGTACTGTTGGGTGTCCCAGAGGAACAAGATGGGTCTAGATCATTGAGCCACAGTACATTGGACATTAACTCAAGGTTACAGGGTAATGATTGATAATAGATGCAGATGGGTCTTTCTGTTTCCCTATACAGCCAAAATGAATCACTGTATGTCAATTGATGGATTCTTAAAGTACCTGGCGTCTCCTGAGGGCTCCATCTTCAATCCAGAGCATCAAGACCTCTTTCAAGACATGAGCCAGCCTCTCGTCCACTATTTCATCAACTCCTCCCACAACACGTACCTGATGGAAGATCAACTTAAAGGGCCCAGCAGTGTCGAGGCCTACATCAAGTGAGTTATAAAGTTTAAAGTCTACATTTTTTTATTAATTTGTCTTTTCTGTAGCATTTTAATGTCAGGTATTTTTGTTGCAATAAAATTTATAAGCTGTGAAACGTAATTTATTGGAAAGTCATATGTTCTGTAAACAATCCTGAAGACTAGAGGAACAAGAAATCTTCCCATAGTATAGAGGACTTCCTAAAACTATAGAGGAACTAGAATATAATAGTATAGATTACTATTAATTTAATAATGAAATATTTAGTTGAAATATTTAGTTCATAACTGACTTTTCTATTTTGGGATGAATCTTTGAAGGGCCCTCATAAGAGGATGCAGGTGTGTAGAAGTGGACTGCTGGAATGGATCAAATGGAGAGCCTATAGTTTATCATGGACACACATTCACATCTAAGATTCTCCTTAAAGATGTAATTGCTACTATTGCACAATATGCCTTCAAGGTGAGCGTTAAGACTCCACAAATTCCCAAACGCACTGAAAATCTGTCGTTTTTGCAGCCATAATTATTTCCCTTTCAGATTTTTCATTCTTTAAACTTTTAGGTGTCTGAGTATCCGCTCATAATATCCATAGAAAACCATTGCAGCATAGAGCAGCAGGAAGTAATGGCTCGACATTTCAGAGATATCCTTGGTGATATGTTAATGACGACCACAGAAGATGCTAGAAACTCCAGTGAACTTCCTTCCCCAGAGGTGAGCTCAGGATAGCCATTCAATGCTTTAATCTATACAAATGTCATTAGATTTTAATGGCAGTACACAAGTTTTCTTCCATTTGAAAACTTGGATGTGTGGCACGGATGAAATAATGTCTTTTGATTTTGATGCTTGTGGACTGTAATGGACATGTTCATTAACAATTAATGGTGACGGATTGCAAATCTGAGACCTAGGTAACAGGGTCTCATATGCATACATTGTTCATATGTTGAATTACATATAGTCCTTGGACAGGACAAAGTATTAAAACAGAAAAATACAGTTTTTAATGCTAATGTTTCTTTAGTGTAAATTAAACACGTAGATACACTTTAAAAAAATGCATTTAAAATATGGACAAATCTAACAACTGGGTTTAAACAAGCTCATCATGGTTGGATCAAATATGGACATTTTTTAGGTTTATTTAACCCAGTGGTAGTTAGGTTTGTCCATATGTTATTCCAACCTGTGTTGAAATAACCCAAAATGTTTAGTTCAATATACAAGAATGGCATGTGAAGGAAACACAATGTCATGGGAGTTGGTGGTTAATTTGTATAAATTTGTATGACCAAATTTCCACGTTTTTTATTATTTGCTTTCACCCCATGACATTGGGTTTAGGGGTGGGGTGTCATTATACTTTTTTAAAAACACTCTAAAGATGTATGTTTTAAAATCAACTGTTATGATCAAGTCAAAACACTAAATATGTTGTCACATCTCTGTGTTATTATTGGAACTACAAATTTTGTGTTACTTTGAACAAAACTTGTGTTGTCACTTTTATTAATTTTAACAAAAAATCTATACAAAATGACACATAAGGTGTAAAATGACACATAATGTGTCATAGCATATATAGCACAAAAATGTGTAAAAACCGAACACATCCTTTTTTAGAGTGCAATTGAAGAGTTTTGTTGGAAAACGAGATAAATCAGTTTTTTTAACATTTTTTGTCAAAACATGTTTATTATTATGTTATCATATTATTTTGTTTTATGGTGCTACTTAGCTGTATTTTTTAAGTTATGAAGGTTTAAATCAAAACAAACCAACTGCAGTTGAATTGATATTAATTGGAATGCACAACCAAAAAACGAGATTTCTGAAAAATTAATCTCGTTTTGCAACGAAACCCTTCAAGTGTGCCTTTATTTTTACAATTCACTTTGTATGAATTCATAAGAATTTGCCAACTATAAAAAAGTTACAAATTCTCATGAGATCAGGTTGGTCATGCAGTTAAATATGGCTTTATTTCTTCTAGGCACTTAAAAAGAAAATCCTGCTGAAGGGAAAAAAGATTGAGTCGGAAAACCTCACAGGTGAAGTAAGTGATGAGGACGAAGCTGCAGAAATGAACAAGGACAATGCAGCATCAGAGAACCCACCAACAAATGGAAAGGTATAATGAGTCAAAATATTGAGAAAATTAAAGGTTGGTCTGTGAATTGTGTTATTTTACATTGTTTTTTACTTCTATTTAGGAAGTGAAGCAAAAACTGTGCAAGGAGCTCTCAGACCTTGTGTTCTGTAAGAGCGTACATTTCCAAGGCTTTGAACATACACTTAACTCTTCCAAGCCTTATGATATGTCATCATTCTCAGAGTCTAAAGTCCGGAAATATTCCAAGGAATCAGGTCAGAAATACCAAATATCCAAATATTTTAACACAAGATTTACTATACATTTTTATTAGATTTGCACTTTTAGGGGCGGCTTCCCAGACAGGGTTTAGATTAATCCAGGACTAGGTCTTAGTTATATTAGGACATATGAGACAAAACAATGGCACTGATATATGTAAGGATATGTCTGTATAGCCTTGCCTTGCCTTGCCTAATGTTTTGTTGTACAGTGGCGACTCGTGACTGCTCTTCTGAGGGGACCCAAATTCAAAATATGTGTTTGTTGCGTCATGTGAACCATGCATCACGTGTTTTGTCAAAATAAGTGCCTGCTGCACACGCGTAAAAAACTTTATGATAAAAGAGACGCTCACGTTCACAAAATACATGCAAGACACTTCCTTTACAGTAAACTCTGATTACGTATGACATTCTGGCAAACGCAAGCGTCTCTTTTATCATAAACCCTTTAGACGCGTCTGCAGCAGGCACTTATTTTGACAAGACACGTGATGCACATAGGTTCACTCAACCCACCGAAAACGTATTTTAAAATTACGAACCACACATGACGGGCTACATACATGTTGTGGCGAACTTCGCATCGTGCGCCCTCGAAAAAATAAGTCATCAGCCGCCCCTGGTTTTATATTTAATTTAGTTTTTTTTTGCTACTTTACCTTTAAGAAACATACTTTTTGACCATGACATGAGCCTTCATGCTAAACACATTCTTTTTCTGTGCCAATAATTACATTTTCTGTATGATGGATATATTTTCCTATTTTGTTTTCACATTTTAGGCCCAGATTTTGTGCTACATAACACCAGGCAGTTGACCAGAATATATCCAAGTGGAATTAGGACAGATTCATCAAATTACTGTCCACAGGACATGTGGAACATAGGATGCCAGATTGGTTAGTATGGTGGAAATTTTATTAAACACAACAATGCTATAAAGTACTTCAGGATATAATAGCACAAGCACGTCAGGAAAGCATTTTTAACACTATAAGTGATTTAAATAGGAGAAGGGAAACACGGATAATGGAAAGTTAATCTGCAATATACTGTAATGTATCTCTCCTATAGTGGCATTAAACTTCCAGACAGCAGGAATGGAAATGGATCTTAATGATGGTCTGTTTAGTCAGAATAGCCACTGCGGCTATGTCCTAAAACCTGAGATCCTGCGCAACAGAGAGAAATGCTTTGATCCTGATAACCCACTTGAACGGGACAATTATCACCCTTTACAGTTTTATATTAAAGTAAGTGTAGCAATACTTCTTAGTAGTCTTAATAATAAGACTTCATATGTTGATTGCTCTTTTCTGTCTCGGTTTGTGTAGGTTATTAGTGCCCAACAGCTCCCTAAATTAAGTAAAAAAGATTGGTGCATTGTAGATCCTTTTGTGCGGGTGGAAATTTATGGCGTTCCTTTGGACCAAACTAAACAGGAGACCAAATACATCGAGAACAATGGTAAGGAAGTAAACAAATGCTTGGAAGTACTGCCAATTGTGCATGAAATAATAATGAAAATGCATTATGTCCTTCCATTGATTTTTCTATCATGTTATACCTGAATGGATTTAATCCATGTTGGAATGAAACACTGCAGTTCACAATCCACACCCCTGAGCTAGCACTGGTTCGTTTTGTAGTTGAAGACTATGATAAAGCATCAAGGAATGATTTCATAGGACAATACACTCTTCCATTCACCTCTATTCAACCAGGTATACGATTACTAGAACAGTGGCAGACAAACTGAAAATACCGGTTATGGGTCTTTGTATGGGTCATTTATATTGGTCACGGTGTCCTGGAAAATAACAAAATCCTTTTGTTTCCAGGGTATCGTCATGTGCATCTGCTGTCAAAAGACGGAACGAGTCTTTCTCCATCTTCCCTGTTTGTTCATATTACAATCACAGAGCTTCAAACTACAGGAGTTTGATCTAAATACTGTAACAAGTCAAGACAATCCCAACAGCAAACCCCACATCTGTAGTCGTAGTTGTAGTACAGGAAAAATGGCTGTAAATTATATAAAAAAAGAAACACAAACATGCACTAAAGAGGAAAGCAGTTTAGTCAGTATAGTATTTGCTTGGTGTTAAAGGCGGGGTGCATGATTTTTGAGAAACGCAGAAAAGGGAGTCAGGCCGAGTACCAAAACACACTTGTAGCCAATCAGCAGTAAAGGGGGGCATGTTTACTAACTGACATCGTTGCCTGGGTTGCGTATGTGTGGGGCGGGTCTATCAAAAGAAGGTCCAGACTCTATTGAGGTAGGGTTGTGTTTGTTTAGGTGATTTCAAATGTCAACATTGGCTTTCAGAGATTGTGCACCACACCTTTAATAGTGCCTTCTGTAATCATGCATAAAATGCTAATTGTACCAATATAATTGTATAATTTATGCAATATATAAAGTTTATTATTTTATTATAATGATATGGAAACACTTGAAAAAAATCTATTTAGTTTTTATTAAATGTTATCAACAGTAGTCAGGGTAGAAAGTGGTTTAAAGGGGCAGTTCACCCCAGGGAAAAAATTCTGTCATCATTTCCTCACCCTCATGTTGTTCTAAACCTGTGTGGGATTCTTAATTCTGTTAAAGACAAAAAAATATATTTTGATGAATGATGGTAAGCACACAGTTGACTGACTTCCGTAGTATTTGTTTTTCCTACTATGGAAGTAAATGGGTAACGTCAACTGCGTAGTAATCACCATTTATCAAAATATCTTTGTTTGTCTTTAACAGAATTGTTCAATAATATTTTAATAAATCATGGTAAGCACACGGATGACCAGTGTTGGGGAACGTTACTTTTAAAAGTAATGCATTACAATATTAAGTTACTCCCCAAAAAAGTAACTAATTGCGTTACTTAGTTACTTTTCATGGAAAGTAATGCTTACATTACTTTTGCGTTACTTTTTCTTACTTGGCTGAGGCTTGATCTCTTTCAGGCCTTGCAAGTGTTTTTTATGAAGTTCTGCATTCAGAAATTGCATATTTTCATCACAAAAATGTCAAGCTCTAGCCTGCCATTTCCGTTTTTGACTCAAACTTTTCCCGCTAAGGCGGGCATAGATTGCGTAATTCTACGTGACTAGTTTCATTCCGTACTTTTTCATCTAATTAAAGTGCAGTATGTAAATTTTAGAAGAATCTTTAGACAGCAATGCAATATAAAATAGATATCTGTGTTTTCAGTGGTGTATAAAGACCTTACAAAATGAACTGTATTGTTTTTATTACCTTAGAATGAGCAGTTTTTATCTACACACACCGCGGGTCCTCTTACATGGAAGCCGCCATTTTGTGCCTTCATGTTTCTACAGTAGCCCTAAACGGACAAATTTTTCTATAGAGCGTTTGTCACTACGATGTCTCAGACGATGACATGTTTGTCCTGTGCGGCAACCATAGCTTCTCTATGTGCTTCGAAAGGGATGGGTGCAATACGCAACCTCACCACTAGATGCCGCTAAAATCTACACACTGCACCTTTAATTTAACTGAAAAGTAACCCGCATTAATTTTTTTAAAAAGTAACTTAAATATTAATGTGTACATTTATAAAGTAATGCGTTACTTTACTTGTTACTTCAGAAAAGTAATATTATTACATAATGCACGTTACTTGTAATGCGTTACCCCCAACACTGCAAATGACAGTACCTATTGACTTCTAAAGTATTTGTTTTTCCTACTATGGAAGTCAATGGGTACCATTAACTGCGCAGCTATGATAGTTTATCAAAATATCTTTTGTGTTCAACAGAAAAAACTCAGGCAGGTTTGAAACAACATGAGGGTCAGTGAATGATGACAGAATTTTCATTTTTGGGTGAACTGTCCCTTTAAGGTAATACATAATCTGAATTAATATAAGTTAAGCATGGTAACGGTGCCTTTTATTAATGACCAAATTACTCTCATTATGTATGAATGTCTTTCATCAATTTATAATAACTTAAACATTTCTTTAAAAAATAAACAGGAATGAACACATTTTTAAAAGTTTATTTACTGTGGTTTCCATGAGTGTTAATGGCATGTAATACTGTCATATTTTATCATGCTCTATATTCATACTGTTATCTATGTATGTCAGAAAATGCATGACTATTTGTCTCCTGCTTGAATGTCTGCTAAAGCAGATTGGCCAGAGTCGTCTTCTCTAATCCAAGTCTTTTGTGTAACCGTGCTAGAGGCCTCTTCTTGGTCTTTACCCACACCGTCCTGCACAGGCAGGTCAGGGTGATGTCTCTGAAGATGCTTCACAACCTGAAATTTCTGTTTGGCCCTGTAGGGACAGTGGAGGCAGTAAAATGGCAACTGGTTGGTGTGGGACAGGTAATGATGTCGGAGACCTGCGGGCCAGCGAAACGCCCTTTGACATACGGCGCAAACATAAGGCCGTTCCTCGCTGTGTTTTCTCTGGTGAGTCTTTAGCAAAAAGCGCGTCTTAAAAGCCTTGCCGCACTTCTCACAGATGAAGGAGCGTGCATCTCTGTGGCGCGTCTCCCGGTGGATACGCAAAGCGTCTGCGCGGTTTGTGCGGTACTCGCAGTCTTCACACGAATACGGCTTGGCTCCTGTTGAAGCACAGAGGAGGATAAACGCACACATACATTACAGTAAAGATCAATAACTGTACATACCTGTATGCTTTGTCATGTGATACTTAAGCTGGTTGACCCATTTGCATTTGTATCCACATTCTGGGCAGAGGTATTTACGTTCCTCCATGTGAATCCTCATATGATACTTTAAAAGGAAAGCTGAATTAGGTTAAGAGAGCATCAATAAATTCCAATCAAACGCCAAAATGACATAAAATAGTGATTTATACCTTTAACCGTGAGGGATCAGCACAAGCATAGCTGCACTTCTCACAGCGATAAGGCTTCTCTCCAGTATGGACCCGTATGTGCCAAGTGATCTTCTGTTTATTCCTGGTGGAAAACTCACATTCGGTGCATTTAAACAGGCAGGTTCCTCCGTGGGAACGCACATGTTGATCAAACACAATTTGGTGGGTGCAGGAGAAACCACAAACGTCACACTTCAGAGTTTTTTCGGCAGCTGGCCCACCTTCGTGCTCATCTAACATGTGCTGGACCAGGAGGAGTCTTTTATGAGCGCTGAAGGAACAAACCGAACACTGATGGGTAACGGAGGTCTTGATTTGTTTATCCGGACCGTCCTTAGTGCCGGACTCCTCTGCTATAGCACCATCCTTAATGTCAGAATGGTCATGCTGCATGTGAGCTTTAAGAGCAGCTTGGCGGTTGCAAGTAAAGCTGCAGTTAGCGCAAGACAAATTGTTAGCATCTGGATGCACGCGGTTGCAATGTTGCTTAAGGGCAATATCGGAGCTAAAACGTGCGTTGCATTGGCAGCACTGGTGGTTTAGGTCACCAGTGTGGCAGCTTAAGTTGTGGCGGTTGATGTCATTGAAGTTATACGCTTTGTAGTCACAAAAAGGACAGAAATGTGTTGCGTGTTTGTCATGGATACGCTGATGGTGCAAACGTAGTCTGGATGTGGTGCCGAACGTCTGGTCACACAGTTCGCAGCGATGCCTCCCAACACCCGTGTGCATGGACTCGTGGGCCTCTAGGCGGTAGCGGCGCACCGTGCTAAATGAACAAAAGCGGCATTGGTGAGGTCGAACTCCCTCGTGTTTCATGGCCACGTGCTGTGTCAAGCAACGCTCTTGTTTGCAGGTGAAGGAGCAGAGCTTGCACTGAAGTTCACCTGATGTGACTGATGTGTTTATGTCCTTACTGTGACCTAGGACATGATGGTTTAGAGATCTTTCTGATTTGGCCACAAATGAACAGTGTGGACATTGTAGTTCTCCTGGTTTTAAACAACCCTTTATCTCATGACTTGTTAGCTCTCTCTTCTGATGGCACACAAAAGGACAATTGGGACATGAGAATCGAGGTTTGGGGTCTCGTGGTATCTCTTCCTCTGACGAACCTCTTTCGGGGGAATTTTCCTCATCTTCATCTTGACGATAATCTGAGTCACTAGGATCTTCTTCCGGTTCGAAATTCTCTTCATTTTCAGTTTGACTTTTGTTGCGTACTCTTCTCCTGCACGTTGCGCAATGACGATCTATTGTGACTTTCCTGACCGATTGAAAACGACATACTTTGCAGGTAAAACGACCGTCATCTTCAATGTAACCACAGATCTCATCATTTACAGAACCCTCCGTCTCAGTATTGATATTCTTGCTATTTATACTTTTGACAGATGCCTGACTTTCCTGTGATGTGCTTTCAATTGAATCATCTCTAATGATCTCAGTAATTAGGGGTTGCTTAGTCTGATTAACAACAATATCAGTGCTCTCTTTTGAATTACTCTCGATTACATGATCGGATGCATTACTCCCTGATGTACTCATAGTGTTTGTGTTAAATGTCTTTTTTAAAGATCGGCACTTCCTGAGTCGATGAGTATTCAGAGAACGCTGCTGTTTAAACTGCAAGCCACAGTCCTGACAACGTAGCGCTGCTTTCATCACCTGGCAGGATGATCTGTTGTGTCGGATTAACGCTGCTTGTTTTCTAGTCACGTAAGAGCAGCGGCTACACCGGTAAATGTTGTCTCGTGTCTGAACGACAAGCATTTGCACCCTGCCCTCCAATACAAGGGCTTCGGCCTGGTCTTTGTCTTGTCTCCTCATGGCCTGCAGACGGGTCTCTGAAGCAGATGATTCTGAATTTGGGATCTCCCGATGGATCACCCTGTTGCTCTCAGTTTCTGTGACCGGTGGCAGATTTTCAGAGTCACTTTGGACCTCGTGGTATGAAGTACATTCATCGTTGTCCTCAACTGCTGGCTCTGGGGAGTTCTGGTGAAGTGCATGTAATGGAGATCCGGCATGGCCTACAACAAAAGTTGCATTTTCTTCTGTCTCAGCAGGCAAAAGTATTACATGTGTGCTATCTGTGCTTGTTTGTGAAGAAAAAACTGGAGTATCACATTGTTCTTCAGGAAGCTTACATGCCTCTTCTCTTGGGGGTACAATATTGGTCTCATTATTATCAGTTTCATTATTATTTATCGAGTCATCGATAGTCTTGTTGGGATCTTCTGTATTATCGTTTTGTTCCCCAGATTCTAAATCTGCAGTCGGAGGTGTCGTAGTTTTGGAGAAAAAGCTCCGCGTCAAATCCGTCGAGTTTAGTTCTTTCTCTTTCTCAGCATACTTCTCGAGCCACCCCACATCTCCGGGCACATATCCGTGGCTTTTCTTTTTGTGCAGGAAGAGACCCGTGTTGCTAAAAGTGGTGTAGCGACAAAGCGCGCAGCTGAACATGCGCGTACGCGTGTGTCTGCAGTTCTCATGGCTATGGAGGGCTTGCCGATGCTTTGTCGTGTAAGGGCAAAATTTGCACTGGTAAACAGGAAGTTTAATGTCTGCATTTGTGGAGTGCTTGAGCTGCATATGCCTGCGCAGTTCAGTTTTTCTTTTGCAGGAGTACGCGCACACCTCACAGATCAGGGACTTTTCCTGGTGACGGAGTTTGTGGCTGTTTAGTTGGTCAATGCGGTGGCAACGATATGGACACTGATTACATTTGTACCTGCGAGGGTTGAGAGTCAGGTCAGTATTGGGTACATATCACATTATTATTACAAAAAAATAACAGACAATACCTCAGATCTCCCACGTGCTTACGCATGTGGACGCTCAGATAGTGTTTCCATTTGGTAACATATCCACATTCAGAGCACATGTGCTGTTTGTCGTTGGAATGTGTCAGCATGTGCTTTGATAGGTACGTCTCATCACGGCATCTGAAGTCGCACAGCGTACATTTGTGTGGTTTTTCGCCTGCAAATAAAAATTTATGAATTAACAGCTCAGTTTAAAAATGTTCATCACTAAATCTACATCTACATTCCTCCCACTTCAATTTCCATTTATTTTATTCACTAAGCTTGTCGCAATGCATCATGGGATTGCCTTTTTTACACAAAGGATGCCTAGAATCTATCTAAAATGAGGTGTCTTAGGTATGATTCTCACCAGTATGCATCAGCATGTGTCTTTTGAGGACCCGCTTGTGTGCCGTCACAAAGCTGCACTGAGGGCAGTGTTGCGTTTTCTCATTGGCATGAAAGCGGCCAACGTGTTGATTGAACTCTACAGGGTTGAGGGTGGAGAAAGGACAAAAACTACAGTTCAGCTCTTGTTTCCCTAAATGTCCCTGTCTCTTGTGCTGCAGAAAACGATTTTTATTTGAGCAGGAAAAGTCACAGTGCGGGCAGTGGTAGGCCTGATGAGTGCGGAAGTGTTTCTCCATGTCGTCTTGGCTCCCAAAAACGGCACCGCAGGAGTGGTGACGGCACCCCACAGCCTCGATACTGTGAGCCTCTAACGTGTGCTTTTGAAGCTTCTTCTTTTCTGTACACTGAAATGAGCAGTCCTTATAAAAGCATAGCAACGACTGCCCTTTTTGTGTGTTGTTGTGGGACTTCATATGACTCTTTAAAGCCTGACTCTGACTGAATGTCTCATTGCAAGTTGGGCATGTAAACAGCTCTTCTTTGTGAGCGTCATCCCCTCGGTGACCGTGCACGCTGGCAAGGTGCCGTCGGAGAGAATTACGTTCCACGGCTTTGTATTCACACAGGTGGCACAGGTGAAGTTTCTGTCCGGTCTCTCTCAGCATGTGGACGCGTAGTTTACTCTTGCTGGTAAAGTAATGTTTGCAGGTGGGGCACTGCAGACTGGGATCGGGGAAATGAAGGCGCATGTGCTCCATCAGATGGGAGCGAGACTTGAAGCATCGTCTGCATTCTGAGCAGATGTGGGTACGATACATGTGTTCGGTGCCCTCTGCAATATGACCCACTAAACAGGAATAGACAGGATTAGTTAATACGGGATAACAGTTACATTCATGAAGGGCATAAAAGAAAACAAATTCATGGGTTTTGTTTACCTTCAGATGTAGACTTTTCTTGAATAACAGTGGATTTTTTTCTTTTTTTGGATCTTTTGGCTACTTTTTTCCTGCTTGGTAGCACAGGCTTATCTGTCCCAGTCAACTGAGGCAAAACTAAAACAGGAATAAAATAAAAACCCTTCTTATTATGAACTAACAAGATTGTGACAAAAATGAGCCAATCTGAGTTTCAAGACCTGATGATATATTGGTTTATATCCTTAAATGCATGAAATTATAAATAAAATAATGTTTTAATACATGGTTTTGGTTTAATATATGAGTTGATTATTATAATATACATTTATTTTACCTTCAAATGTATCGTGTGTTGTAAGATTGTCATTTTCCACGTGGTTAGCGGCATCATATCCAGACTTCTGCTGCTCCATTTTAATTCTCCAAATAACATTAGGGGTTAAGGAGGAAAACTCTTACAGCATCAGGACCACAAATCTCCCAAGGCAACATGAATTACTCTGCATCACAATTAACAACTCTTACTGAATATTATTGACTGATTTCATGAAATACCATACATGCCTATAAACTAAAGTGGTCAAATAACAGAATAAAAAGCAGTAAATCGTTTGCATAGTTTTTGTACAGTTTATGTAACTACAGTGGTCAAATAACAAAAGAAAAGGCAGCAAGCCTTTTGCATGGTTTTAGTACAGTTTAAGTACAGAAAACGGAATAATTGTTAGGATTTTATTTTTGCATTGGCGTTAATATAACAAATTAATCATGTGAGATAAATATTACGAGGAGATGGTTTCGTTACATGCAGAAACGTTTCTGACCTACTGCGCCGACATTTCTGTTGTATTCGCTCTGATAAACAAATAAACAACAACACGGCTCTTAATAAAAGAGAGGCGACAAAACGAAACAACACTTTGGATAAAAAAAGTCTTATTACATTTATATGTATAACTTATATATAAAATAACTACCTTCGTTAAATAGATATTACCTGCTGCTGTTGTTTTGAGAGAAACGATGTGAGCGGCGCCTTTCTGTCCTTTCAGTTCAAAGTGACAAATCACGTTAGACACAATCATGTTGTGTACATTATGCAAAATGATTAAATCAAAATGTCCGCAATATGTCTCTATTTTTATATTTGTTTTTTAAAGAAAAATAAGCAATGAAAATATTACGATGTAATAGCCACAGCGGAACTATTAATGTGAAACACATTTAAGACGGAACTATTTTCCTAAACACCGGAAGCAACATAGAGGTCGCCATGTGATCTGTCCAATGAGAGAGAACGCTTGGGTTCTGTAGGCAGGGTTTGCTCTGTAATTCAACGTCTGTTGGATTCACATCTTTATTATTTATTTTAAACTTACAGAGACAATGTTGTATAATAAATGCGGTGTTGACACTGTACTATTGTAAGTATTTTTTATTTATTTAATAACAATGGTAATCATTGTATAGGAACTGCACTGGTCATGATGATGCATCATCAGTCTGAAGGCTTTTACAATATTATAACATCACATTAACTTTTAAAATGTAAATCGCTTCATCCCATTTCATATATGCAGGATAAATATCGCATGGAGAGGACAAAAAGACTTTTCATGATTGCTTAAGAGAGCCTGAAAACACCTTCATCATGACCCTGTCAGATTTCATTGGAGCCCTGAAGGACAACCCTTATTTTGGGGCAGGTTTTGGGCTGGTGGGTATTGGCACAGCACTTGCAGTTGCCAGAAAGGGGGCACAGTTTGGAATGATCTTCTTCAGGAGAAATTATATGATCACACTGGAGGTCCCTAGCAAAGATAAAAGTTATCACTGGTTGTTGAGCTGGATCACTAAACATGCCAAACATACACAGCATCTGAGTGTGGAGACCTCCTATATGCAGCATGAAAGTGGGCGTGTCCATACACAGTTTGACTTTCACCCAAGTCCAGGCAACCACATTATATGGTAAGATCACAATTTTAATAAGGTATTACTTTAATAACAGTCAAAAAATATGTGTTATAATTTTAAATGTAATGTGGTTTGTTTAATGTGATGCTATTTAGCATCTTCTCAAGGATCATCTGATGCTACTTCTACTAGTTTATCTCTCAAATCAAGGCTCTGTGTTTTCAGGTACGGAAGGAAGTGGATCCGAGTGGAGAGGACCAGAGAAAAGCAGATGTTGGACCTCAACACTGGCACTCCATGGGAGTCTGTCACCTTCACTGCACTGGGCAGAGACAGGCAGATATTCTTTAACATACTTCAGGAAGGTCAGGAAGGGATTGACAGCTGACAGATATTTGCAAATGAATGAGAAAATGTGCAAATGAATCAGAAAATTTGTATCTTTGCAGCTCGTGAACTTGCATTAAAGCAGGAAGAGGGCCGGACTGTGATGTACACAGCCCTCGGAGCAGAGTGGAGGCCCTTTGGGTTTCCAAGGCGACGACGACCCCTGTCTTCAGTAGTGCTGGAAAATGGGTTGACAGAGAGGATTGTGGATGATGTAAAAGAGTTTATTGGAAATCCCACGTGGTATACTGACAGAGGTAAAGTATTATAGGATATCTCTGCATTACGAAATCCTCAAACCATTGTATGAACCCATATCAGGGATACAAACTTCCTGCTATTTCCTTTTTTAAGATTGCTTTGTTGATTGCTTCTTGTTTTAATTCACTACTAATTTTAGTTTTGTCTTTAATATGTTTCACACAGGTATTCCATATAGGAGAGGCTATCTGCTATATGGACCTCCAGGTTGTGGAAAGAGTAGCTTTATGTAAGCAATATATCAGTTTAATACATCAAAGATGCTGTGAATTATCATTATTATTATTATTATTATTAGTATCATAATTTTTTTTCTGACATGGCAGGCAACTGCAACATGATGAAAGATGCAAATGTTTAATCTAAACTAGTATAAAGGCACAAAACATAGGATTTTCACCACTAGAGATCGCTATTTCATAATAACACAATAACAAAGGCAAAGGGTTACGACTTTTAATGTTAATAATGAGGTAATGAATTAAGGTTTTATTACCTGTGCGTTAGATTACATAATTTTGTGCCATCATAATGAATTAGCTGCAAGACACAACAGTGGCACAACTTAAACATATATTATAATACACAGTGCAAGTGTTTTTTTGTTTTTTTTTTGATAATTTTATACAAAAATCTTACATATTGTGGCTTTAATATTTTTATATGATACCTCAATAACTGTAGGATGTTATTGGTTGCTATACAAAATAAGAACCTGATGCATTTAATTAGGACTATTTTACTGTTTACACCAGGATGCAAATATCATTTACATATTGTGTTCCTGTAGCTCAACTGGTAGATTATTGCGTTAGAAGCGCAAAGGATTTCCAGGAAACATATATGCTGTTAAAATGTATAGCTTGAGTCGCTTTGGATAAAAGCGTCCGCCAAATGCATAAATGTATTTTAACATGAAATAATATTAGTGTTTGGATTTTTGTGGTATTTCAGAACAGCATTGGCGGGTGAGCTGGGTTACAGCATCTGTTTGATGAGTCTCAGTGACCGCAGTCTGTCTGATGATCGTCTCAACCACCTGCTCAGCGTGGCTCCACAGCAAAGCATCATCCTGCTAGAGGACGTGGATGCTGCTTTCGTCAGCCGGGACCTGCTGCCCACTGAAAGTATGTTCCTGCCTCGATATAAGTACCATAGGCAGTTCTGTTGATAGAAACCCAGTCATTTTCCCATATGCTGTCTCTAGATATCATTCCCTCTTACTCATAAACTTTTTTACAGCAGAGCTGAAAAGTATTTGTTTATTAAATTGACATTAACAGATCACACTTTATATTTTGCTTAGAGTAAAATACACCTTAATTATCAATTAGCAATTATCAGAATCCGCCAAAAATCATTCTCGAAATTTTTTTACAACTAAAAATAATTTATTGTTTGATTTATGTATCTTATAATGCTAACGGTTAACAACATGGATTGTTTTTGCGTTGTCGGACAGATCCACTGGCCTATCAGGGCATGGGAAGACTTACCTTCAGTGGACTTCTGAATGCTCTTGATGGAGTGGCGTCATCAGAGGCTCGAATTGTGTTTATGACAACTAATTTCATTGAAAGGTAAAGCCTGACATTATGACTGGTTTGTCTGCTACAGTAGTTTTTTTTTCAGAATTAAAATTTTGGTTTACATGATTACATTGTGAATAACAAGGAATAATCTTTGGGCTCTATCTAGATGTCTACATAAAAGAGCAGGCAAATGAAGTGGGGTCAATAAGATCAGCTCTGATAAATGCAAGATCAGCAGTGAACAAAACATTCTTATTAAACGATTTCTTTTCATCACAAAATTTGGATTTCATGTTCATCACCGAAACCTTGCTCTCTTGATATTATTCCTTCTGCCCTTTTTAAGGAGGTATTGGATGCTGTACTACCTATGTACTCTCTATCATAAATGCCTCTCTGCATAACAGTACTGTGCCATCCTGCTTAAAGGAATAGTCTACTCATTTTCAATATTAAAATATGTTATTACCTTAACTAAGAACTGTTGAATCATCCCTCTATCATCTGTGTGTGTGCACGTAAGCGCTGGAGCGCGCTGCGACGCTACGATAGCATTTAGCTTAGCCCCATTCATTCAATGGTACCATTTAGAGATAAAGTTAGAAGTGACCAAACACATCAACGTTTTTCCTATTTAAGACGAGTAGTTATACGAGCAAGTTTGGTGGTACAAAATAAAACATAGCGCTTTTCTAAGCGGATTTAAAAGAGTAACTATATTTTATGGCGTAATAGCACTTTTGGGAGTACTTCGACTCTGCGCAGTAACACCCTCCCTCTCCCATTATGAGAGTGAGAAGGGGAACGGACTTTTCAGGCGAGTCGAAGTACTCCCAAAAGTGCTATTACGCCATAAAATATAGTTACTCTTTTAAATCCGCTTAGAAAAGTGCTATGTTTTATTTTGTACCACCAAACTTGATCGTATAACTCTTCGTCTTAAATAGGAAAAACGTTGATGTGTTTGGTCACTTCTAACTTTATCTCTTAATGGTACCATTGAATGAATGGGGCTAAGCTAAATGCTATCGTAGCGTCGCAGCGCGCTCCAGCGCTTACGTGCACACACACAGATGATAGAGGGATGATTCAACAGTTCTTAGTTAAGGTAATAACATATTTTAATATTGAAAATGAGTAGACTATTCCTTTAAAACATGCTGTGGTTCACCCCTTGTTGAAAAAAACAAATCTTGATTCTTCCGAACTTCATAATTATAAACCAATCTCCAAATTGCCCCTTTTGTTAAAAGTCCTGGAAAAAGTGGTTTTAGGTCAACTTACACCATACTTAATCTCAAATAACATCCTGGATCCTTTCCAGTTCGCATTTAAGGCTAAACACAGCACCGAGTCTGCTCTATTAAGAGTGACAAATGATATTTTGTTATCAGTCGACTCTGGAAATTGTGCAGTACTTGTACTTTTGGACCTCAACGCAGCCTTTGATACGGTGGACCATTGCATTTTGTTGAAAAGATTACACTATGATGTTGGTATCTGTGGTGCGGCCTTAGATTGGTTCGAGTCCTACCTCTTAAATAGGACCATATCTGTAGAAATTTGAGAATTTTCATCATCCCCAGTACCAATTACTTGTGGGGTGCCTCAGGGTTCGATTCTGGGTCCAGTTTTATTTTCTCTTTATATGCTTCCACTGCGTCTAATCTTTGAACGTTATAAGATCTCTTATCACATCTATGCAGATGATACCCAGCTCTATTTACCACTAGACTTGGGTGGTGATTCTGTTTGTTCTCTGTTAGCATGTTTAAAGGACATAAAGGGATGGATGGATGAACATTTTCTTCAGTTAAATGAAAACAAGACAGAGGTTATCTTGTTTGGCTCTAAGCTACAGATCGAAAATCACAGTAAAACTTTGAGTCACCTTCAGTCAAAACATCATTCATATGTTAAAAATCTAGGGGTAATTTTTTACTTTGATTTGAAGTTTGACAAACAAATAAACTCTGTGGTCAGAGCTAGTTTTTTCCAGCAAAAGGATTTGCTTTAAGGATTTGGAGATTGTTATTCACGCCTTTATATCCTCAAGGCTTGACTATTGCAATCCCCTGTACGCTGGAATTTGTCAGTCATCCCTGTCATGTCTACAGATTGTCCAAAACGATGCTGCTGGCTTTTTGACAGGGATCAAAAAGAGAGCACATATTTCACAAATTCAGGCCTCACTTCATTGGCTCCCTGTGAAACAAAGAATTCACTTTATAGTTCTTATTTATGTGTTCAAAGCTCTACATGGACTCGCCCCTACTTATATATCAGAACTTTTATGTTTTTATTTGCCTCAGAGATCACTTCGATCTTCATTTTAGTTACTTTTAAATGTTCCGAAATTGCGCCTGAAAACAAAAGGTGATCTTTTTCAGTCTATGTCCCAAAACTTTGGAACGCACTTCCTCTCACAATTAGAGCTACTACCACATTAAACGCTTTCAAAGCATCAATTAAAACTTACCTTTTTTTCTCAGGCTTACTCATAGATGGGTTAATTTATTAGATAATTTATTGCATTGTTATTTTGCTTGTAAAGCACTTTGGTCAACCTTCATTTTGTGTCAAGGTGCTATATAAATAAACCTTGACCTTGGCCTTGGGAAAAAGACATTAAGACAATGAAATGCATTTCATGACAGTCAGGATTTACAGGTCAAAAGTTGGCATAATTATTTGCCTCTGTTCTTATTTTACTTTTTGGCAATTTGCAATGCACAGTATGCTTTAAAACCGAATCATTCGAGTATCTTTATAAACATTTCTATATTAAATTTATAGTGTAAAAGACATCAAGTATATAAAACTCTAAAACATATTTTGCTTTCACTATACTCCAACCTTTTTATTATAAGGCCACTTAAAGTCACAATAAAACGGAAGTAGCGATTGTCTTATTTTCCCCCTTCATGACGTATATCTGAGTGAAATGGCGTCTGAAAAAAACGGTAGGGGTGGACTTGAATTTGTCCATTGAGAATAGTTTGGATCATTGGAAGTTGGGTCATGTTTCGATCTTTTCCTGGGCCCCACTCACCTGCCATACCCCATGACTGGAAGTGAAGAGAGATAAGTTTGAGGAGGGTAGGAGATTTGCATTTTTAATTAAAGATTATGAGGGCACATACATTTTTGACAAATAATGAATCTCACAGATCACATCTGTAAAAAACAGAAAATATAAAAGTTTTTAACTTTAATTTCATTGGGACTTTTTAAATAAATCTTTTTGGGTGGTCACAAATGAATGGAAAGTCATAGTAGTTCATAAGTCAAGATGTGTGGGCACACCAGTGTGTTTTTCTGTTGTATATCTTAATATTTTCCTTTTTCTCTTAATCTCCATATTCTGAAGACTCGACCCGGCTCTTGTCCGACCCGGCCGTGTGGATATGAAGCAGTACGTGGGCTACTGCTCTCATTGGCAGCTGACTCAGATGTTTAAGAGATTTTACCCTCGAGAGTCTGCATCCGAGGCTGAAAGATTTGCACAGCGAGCGCTGGCAGTGCACACAGAGCTCAGTGCTGCTCAGGTGCAAGGACACTTCATGCTATACAAAACAGACCCGGCTGGATCCATCAAAAACATTGCCGAGATCAAGGAGCGATGAGATCAAAAGATCAAGTAAAAAATGAACTGATAAGAGACTGATAGACAGATGATTTCATATTTACACCATTTGGATTTCAATGCCTTTCAATACATTTGAAAAATAAAATCCAGCGAAGAGAAATTTTGTCTTCTCTGTTATTACTATAGGCAAGGGGTCCACTACTCCCTAGCGATATAAATTCTTGTCCTCTTTATTTTGGCCAGGAAACGTTCACTTAGACAAGAAGAGACTGTTTGATTGACACATAAATAAAACATGTTTTGCATTCGCCATTTTTGTGCACAATAGGTCATTCAATGAATGACACCACACACCAATTTGCATCAGTTTTTTGCTTTTTCCTCATGCTTTTTAAAGGTGACATATCATGAAAATTTGACTTTTTCATGTTTAAGTGCTATAATTGGGTCCCCAGTGCTTCTATCAACCTAGAAAATGTGAAAAATATTAACCCAGTTACTTAGTTTTGGTAAACCATTCTCTGCAAGCATGTGAAAAAATAGGTAATTGAAATTTGGCCCTTCCTGTGATGTCAGAAGGGGATAATACCGCCCCTTAATCTGCACTATCCAACCACGACATTGACATTTAATGCAGAGATCAGCTTTTTTGCATTTAAAAGGACACACTCAAAATGCAAATTTTTGCTTGCACCTACAAAGTGTCAATTTTAACATGTTATAATAAATTATCTATATGGTATTTTGAGTTAAAACTTCACATAGGTACTCTGCGGACACCAAAGATCATTTTTTAAGGTAAGTGGTTGCAATCAATTTATTTAAGCTACATTAAAACAGAAGTTTTATATTTTATTTTACGTTACTAATCTTTTTTGTTTAAATGTAGCTTAAATAAATTGATTGCAACCACTTACCTTAAAAAAATTGATTAAATTCAATGAATAATTTTTTTCAGTGAAGGGTATCTGGATATGCTTTTCATATTTAGGTTAGAGAGAAATCAAATGACATACCTAATGTCAGTTATCATAATGTCATCACGTTTTTTTGTGATTTAAAAAGTAATCTAAAAATTTTTTTACAAATAAGACCATAATAAACTATTAATTTGTTTAGTTTAGTATGCTCTGTTTTAAGATCGACCACCAGACTTGTTGTTTTAGAAGTTTTAATGTCCATCCATATTTATTGTTCAATCTATTTTATTAAGATACAAACAAAAAATACAGGAAATATTTTCTGTTATACAAATATGTACAAAAAAAGGAGTAAATATCTTCTTTAGGCATCGTCAGTGTTTAGTGTGACCTCTCTTGTATATGTTAATAAAGACTAATTTCTTTAAAATTATAAATAATTATAAATATTTTATTTATGTTTTAGAGATCCGGCAGTTTCCTGCTATTGCTCAAGTGGAAGGGGAGTTTACCCTAAAAACTTGAAATATCAGTTTACATTTTTATACAGTTTTTAATTTTATATACACATTTCCTGTATTTTCTGGATGTATTCTATTAAAGAGATGAGAAACAATTATATATGATCACTATAACATTGCAAAAACAACAAATCTAATTCGGGCATGGTGGCCTAAGACTTTTGCACAGTACTGTAGGTGATAGTTCAGTATTGATTCATGCTCATGTTCCAAAACACATATCACTTTCTTTCCTCCATTTCACACAAAATACTTTTTTAGTAGATAGGAGTAATAGTAGATATTTCCTGTGGTGTTATATTATGGTGTTGAATTGTGTATTGTATCTGTGATAATGTTGTGTTTACTCCCACAAAGATTTCATTATATCGAAGAATAAAGGGTTAACCCGAGAGGATTTAGCCCCACCTCCCTCTCCCTCCTGAGCGCAACAGGATCTTGCTTTTCCACATTCTTTCCACTGCTTTCATGATGGCTGTTCATCTCGCAGTGAGCTCTGCTAGAAGAAATGGATTTGTTTTCCTCAGGTCCAGCACAGGAGCTGTGGACATCAGAAGAAGGCCAGTGGGTAATGCAAGTCCTGCTGTCACTGAACAGGACAGCCAGAGGAAACTCAAGACTGCATCTGATCTCCCAGAGATCACAACCTTTAGGATGATGTACAGACTGTTGTTTAAAGGGTACCTGAATCGCACGCATGAGATGCAGGTACAGAGACCAAATGCTGAAAGATACCACAGCAAGTACAACAGTGAATAGTTTGTTTGCGATACACTGTCAGAAAAAAGAAGGTCCAAAGGTTTGTCATCTTTTCAAAAAGTACACTTTTGTACCTAAAAGGTTCATACTGGTACCTCAAATGTACATATCTGTATGATACCGTTCCAGTGACAACTTTTGTACCTTTTTTCCGAGAGTGTATGATGCTGTGTTTTTGATTAAGTATTATCTGTATTTGCAGGTCTGACTATTAAAAGCAATTCAGTGATTATTCTCAGAATATGTACTTGGTCACAATCGTGACAAAACAAAATTAAAGATAATCTTTTTTTAATTGAAACATGTTTAAATTATACTTCATTTGATTATTGTCTCATGTTTACTCATTGCACTTTGCACAAATTGGTTTTGCATCAATTTGTGTGTGTCATCTCCCCAGTTATACGAGAAACAGCTTTATGGTCCCATGTACATTGTAAACGCTGGAAACTATAAGTCCGTTTCAATAAACAGTGTAGACTTACTGGAGGAACTGCTCAGAAAAGATGAAAAGTTTCCCTCTAGAGGAGACATGACTGTGTGGACAGAATACCGTGACATGAGAGGCTTCGGCTACGGCCCAGTTACAGAGTAAAAATACTTTCCTTTCTATTATTTGTCCTTACAAATAAGTTTGTTTTGAGTCAATGATTATTACAATGTTAATGCAATATTTGGATCACAAATATATTTAGTCTGTTTAGTTTTTAACTAGGGTCATATTTGAATGAAGATCGGTTAGAGAAGTTTATATGTTACTACATACCAAATAGCTAGTTAAAATAAGTAATTTTTTTATTTATTTTAGTTTGAGTTTCACGGAATTAAACCTTTAAATTGAAAAATTTTATGTGCATTCATTAATTTTAATTGGTGCTGACAGTGCTGTTATTGAAAGGAATTATGTGCTGTATGTGATTGCATAAAGCTTTAAGATTACTGTATGTATGGCTGCCTGATAATCATGCAAGGCCAAAGTGCATTAGAGAATATAGAACTGTATGATATAAATAATGCCTAACTTAAGATATCTGAAGTTTTTTTTTTATTATATGTTTATCAACAGAGAAGGAGAAAAATGGTACAGGCTGCGCACAGTGCTGAACAAACGTATGCTTCATCCAAAAGACTCGGTTCAGTATGGGGATGTGATTAATGAGGTGGTCACAGATTTCATCAAAAGGATTTACCATCTGCGTGAAGTCAGCCCCTCTGGTGATTTGGTCTCTGATCTGACCAATGAACTTTACCGCTTCTCTCTCGAAGGTATTCACTTCCAAAATTGCTTTTAAAAGATATTCCTATAGCTCATGTTGTTCAGCATGATGCTTGCAAAACCAAGGCCATGGGTTTGATACCCTGGAAACACAAATTTAAAAGATGTTGAACATTGAGCACACTTTAAAGATGAATTGTGTAACTCTCTTGACAAGGATCTTTTAACAGAAATGCTATATAATATACATAATTGCTTGGAAAAAAACAAGACCATGGGTTCGATTCCCTGAAAACACACAAATTAAAAAGATGTTGAACATTAAGCACACTTTAAGTTATAGGAAAAAGCATCTGCATGTAAAACAACAGCTTTGGCACTGTGTGCAGGTGCCAAGTCCTGTTGAAAAATGAAATCTCCATTCTGGGATACTGAATTTGGGATTTTCCTTAGTTGTCAGATATATCATCAAAATTAAAAGTCAAAAAAAGGACAAATATAAAATTTATATCTACGATACAATGTGAACACCGCACTGTGGTTGCCAAGTTGGAGTGTATGAATTGCAATATGGTGTCAAGTTTTTACTTTGTCTCTGGCTGCATGCTATTGAGGAAAATATAATTTGCTAAATGATGCTGCGATACATGATATGCGATACAATAATCCTTTAAGTTTGTAAAATCTATTTGAATACTGAAATATATTTAAAAACAGGAAATGATACAACATACAACAACATACATGTTTCACATTCTTTTTGGGAAAAGAAAGCATCAGTCTCTCTCTCTCACCAGTCTCTCCGCTGTCTGCATCAACATAAAACTTAACTTTTTATGTATTACAATCATTCAGGTATTGCAAACCATTGTGATGTGTGTATTGCGATATGCACATGATTCCGATCCTTTCCGTATATTTTGCAGTGTTGTGGTTATCCTCTTGGGTTCTTTAAGAATAAAATACTCAAACCGTAGGTTTCATTTTCAAAAGATAGACTTTTATTAACCAGACAGAATAAAAGCCGAGCAGTCTTGCACAATCTCCAAGACTCGCTGAAAAACTTTCCCCTCCACTAGAGTATTTAAGTCTGCCTTCGCACGCTATCCTATTCCCAAGGGTTTAACATATGGTTCATATCATATAGAGAACATATGGCATCACTTTTCTAGGACTGTGGGTCCTTTGTTCTTACCCTCTGGTAATTTTCTACACACACACACACTGGTACACTATGTGATGCCTATAACTGAACTTCATATAGAAAAACATAAAAACATAATGGTAAAGTAACTGGTTATATCCATATAGAAAAAACATATAAACATTATAGAAAAAACATATAAACATAATGGTAAAGTATTTGATACACATATTCGGATTAAAACAAACCACTTCATTCCCCGCTCTGAGGCTTATTTAGCCTCAGTTTCCTGTTTATTTATTTTAATCCGAAGTGCCGTTTCATAACTCAGTGTCTCAGTTATTACTATATATTGTGACTAAAGAAAGCCACTGAACATTACCAATTACCAAATTATGCCACTGCACTTCGAACTATGGACAATAAGAGCAAACATCTTTCCATTCTTGTTTTGTCTTTGAATGTAAAAGTAAAAGAACTTAAGGTCCCTCTTTATAAACAGTTTAAAAAATGTGTGCGTGTAATTGATTCTGCACCTGCTGTTGGTTGTCCCAGTTATGTAGAATATATTGTAAAGTTAACAGTAAACAAAATAAAGCAAAACCCAAAAAGCAAATAAAACAAAAATTACTAAAGATAAAAACAAAAAGTAAAGCATGACAAATAAGAAATATTTGTTTCAATACAAATACATCTTATTCCTCCTCTTCATCATCATCATCAGAAGTACTTGAATACCCATCTCCCAGTTGTAAATTCAATATTGTTTTGTAACGCAAGTCCTAATAACATTCTTGTTAATTTCAAGTTAATTTCTCCATCATCCATCATCCTGATATTTTAACTTCCATTTGGTTTTCTAAAAAGACACCTACAACTTATTTACCCTCTAACCTCTACCTAAAATTGATTCAGTATATGTTGTCATGTATTCTATTGGTTGCATCTAGTTGTTATCCTAAGATAAATAAATGCCTTATTGGTAACCTTAATAATCTACTTTTGATTGTAGTACTTTACATAGTTTATTTATTTTGTATTTTTATTCTGACAAACTTTATTAAATTCCTTATTTAGCTTAATCCCATACTTTAACCTAATTTGGCACCCATTTGGTTGATCGACAGAATCTACATATGATTTTATGATTAATTGTTTTGTTATCCTTTAATGAGGATTTTAAATTCCCTTCTATTGTATTGATTTACATGTCTCCCTCATATTTAAATACTTTTTCTCTCCATCCCAATGATAACAACATTTTCTTTTTCTACAAATCCAGAATAATTCTCCAAACATCTTCATTGTATATGTTGCTATGATTTGATTTGTCAGGATTTACACAGGGAGACTGAGACAGGATCCAATTGCAGAAAAAAAAATAAATGCTTTAATAAAGTCACTGTCCACAAGACTGAGCTTGGGTGAATAATTCAGAAAGTAAATCAGAGAGAGAGAAGATCCGCTGTGCGTTGACAGGGTGAGGTTTTCCGCTGTGCGTAGACAGGGTGAGAGTTCCAATGAGCGAGGGTCAGCTGAGAAATCCACTGCTTGAAGACAGGGTGACAGATCCACTGAGCGATGTCAGGGTGAATAATCCACTGCGCGAAGACAGGGTGAATAAATTAACTTCCACGGAGAATTTAACCGGGCAAGCCGGACCGCGGCTACAGACCCTGCGTAGGTACGCTGGACAGCGCCTCAGGCCGCACAACAGCCGAAGCTGCAGCGGAGAGTGAGATGCAAACCACTCGGAGACGGCAGAGCAGTGGGTGACCTGGCAGATGGTGACAGCAGAGAACTCAGGTAGAATACGGAAAATAACTAAAGAAATAAACTGGAACTATGAGTATTAACTTGACTTTGAAGTAAAAATAAAATAACAAAATAACAGATAACTAGAGTTATATAATACTGGGAACTAGATCGACTAGACTAGACAAGACAGGACAGGAGATATGGCAAGGCACATACAATGACGAACTCGCAGAGAACAAAGGGCTAAGGGCACTAATATAGCAACCAAACGAGGGGTAAATAATAAACAGGTGTGGTGACGCAGGTGTAGGAAATCACGCTGATGAAGAACCCAAATGACAGACGCGCATGAGCAGAGCTGTAAAACATAAACACAGACAATGAAAACACAGAAACAAAGCAACCAATCAAACTGACGTCCTAACAGAATCCCCCCTCCCAAAACCGCCACCGGGCGGTCCCAGAAGGGGCTCACCTTGTCGCCGACGGAGATCGTTAATCAACTCAGGGTCCAAAATGTCCCGGGCCGGTACCCAACACCTCTCCTCCGGACCGTAGCCCTCCCAGTCCACTAGATACTGAAAACCTCTGCCCCGCCGACGTGAATCTAATAACCGCTTAACTGAATAAGCAGGAGAACCGTCCACTAGATGAGGGGTGGGAGGGGTGGGAGCAGAGGGGACAGGATTAATACGGGAAAAAAAAACAGGTTTGATCTTGGAAACATGAAAAACCGGGTGAATCCGACCGAATGCTAAAGGCAATCTGAGCTTGACCGCAACCGGACTAATGACCTTAACTATACTGTATGGACCAAGGAAGCGAGGAGCCAGTTTACGTGAAGGCTCTCGGAGAGGCAGATCCTTGGAAGAGAGCCATACTTTCTGCCCACAAATATAGCGAGGGGCGGGTCGCCGGTGCCGGTCGGCCGCGACTTGGGTTCGTCTGGAAGTCTGAATTAAAGCGTTTCTGGCCCTATTCCAGCTGCGTTTGCAGCGTTGGACGAAGGCCAGCGCAGACGGAACCGCCGCATCGGATTCCTGCGAGGGAAACAAAGGAGGCTGAAAACCCATCGAGGCTTCGAAAGGGGACATGTTAGTGGATGATACAGGCAGGGAATTATGTGCATATTCTACCCACGGAAGGTGTTGGCACCAAGAGTTCGGACATTGAGACGTCAGACAGCGGAGCGTACGACCAAGATCCTGATTAGCCCGTTCACATTGCCCATTGGTCTGAGGGTGATAACCTGAAGACAGGCTGGCAGTGGCACCGATCTGCTTACAGAATTCTTGCCAAAATCGAGAGATAAATTGGGGACCCCTGTCGGATACCACGTCTGTGGGTAAACCATGGAGACGGAAGACGTGTTCCACTAATATCTGAGACATCGCTTTGGCAGAGGGAAGCTTAGGTAGGGGAATAAAATGAACCGCTTTGGAGAAACGATCCACCACCGTGAGGATGACGGTGTTACCCTTAGAAACTGGTAAGCCGGTGACAAAATCAATGGCTATGTGTGACCAAGGACGGGTGGGTATGGGGAGAGATTTAAGCAGACCAATGGGAGGCTGATGAGACGCTTTATTACGAGCGCATACATGACAGGCTAAAACGAACTGTCTGACGTCGGAGCCCATAGCGGGCCACCAAAAACGTTGGCGGACGGTAGCCAACGTTCTCCGAACTCCCGGATGGCCGAAAAACTTAGACTCGTGACCCCACCGGATGACCTCGGAGCGAAGCGCTGCCGGAACCCAAAGCCGACCCGCCGGGCACCCCTCTGGCACTTCACTCTCTCGTCCGGCTTCCCTCACCCGCTGCTCGATGCCCCAACAGAGGGCACCCACCACCCGCCCCTCAGGGAGGATGGTTTCGTCCCTCTCAACGTCAGGACTACCGAACAAGCGAGAGAGGGCATCAGGCTTTGTATTCTTTGAACCTGGCCGGTACGAGAGAGTAAAGTTAAAACGGTCAAAGAAAAGTGCCCAACGAGCCTGCCGCGATGTCACCCTCTTGGCTGAACGGACATATTCCAAATTTTTGTGGTCCGTCCAAACCAAGAAGGGCTCCGAGGTCCCCTCTAACCAGTGACGCCACTCACCCAAAGCCAATCGAACCGCCAGCAGCTCCCGGTTACCAATGTCGTAGTTTCGTTCAGCAGGGCTTAACCGGTGAGAAAAGAAAGCGCAAGGATGCACCTTTCCGTCCTTCGCAGACCGCTGAGAAAGCACGGCGCCTACCCCGACATCAGAAGCATCTACCTCCACAATAAACTGAGCCTCCGGATCTGGAATAGAAAGAACAGGAGCAGAGATAAACCGGGACTTTAAATTATCAAAGGCCTCCTGAGCGTCATTATTCCAACGGAAACATTCTTTAGTGGAAGTGAGAGCAGTAAGAGGTTTAGCAATCTGACCAAAGTTCCTAATGAATCGCCGATAAAAATTGGCAAAACCCAGAAACCGTTGCAACTCCTTACGAGTGTCGGGGACTGGCCACTCGGCTACCGCCTTAATCTTAGAAGGGTCTGGACGGATCTCGCCCGCGGCAATAACGTAACCAAGGAACGAAACCGAATCCCTATGAAACTCGCACTTCTCCGCCTTAACAAAGAGCTGATTTTCAAGAAGACGCCGGAGAACTCTGCGAACGTGCTGAGTGTGTACCTGCATAGACGGAGAGAAGATGAGAATATCATCAATGTACACAAACACGAATTTATTGATCATGTCTCTCAGCACGTCATTGACCAGAGTCTGGAAGACAGACGGAGCGTTACAAAGCCCGAACGGTAAAACGGAATATTCAAAGTGTCCGGAAGGTGTATTAAAAGCTGTCTTCCACTCATCTCCCTCCCTAATGCGCACCAGATGGTAAGCATTGCGCAGATCTAATTTGGTGAAGACGCGCGCTCCCTGCAATAATTCAAAGGCCGACGACATTAAAGGCAGGGGATACCTATTCTTAATGGTAATGTCATTGAGACCTCTGTAATCAATGCATGGACGTAGGGAGCCGTCTTTCTTTTTAACAAAAAAGAAACCTGCCCCCGCAGGGGAAGTGGAGGGACGGATGAGACCGGCACGAAGGGAATCATTAATATAACGGTCCATAGCCTCTCTCTCGGGACCGGACAAAGAAAAAAGTCTACCTTTAGGCGGAGAAGTGCCTGGGAGGAGATCGATAGCGCAATCATACGGCCGGTGAGGAGGAAGGGAGGTGGCCCGGGCTTTATTGAACACCTGATGAAGATCTCCATACTCCGCCGGGACCCCGGTCAGATCGGCTGCAGAAACCTGAGAGACAGAAGAAACAGAACCAGAAGAAGCAGCACCAAGACAAGACACATGACATGACGATGACCAAGATAAAATAACACTATTACGCCAATCCACGTGAGGATTGTGCTGTGCCAACCAGGCATGACCCAAAATGATGGGCGAAAGAGATGAGCCTAGAAGGTACAGCACAATCTCCTCACGGTGGTTGCCGGAAACAAAAAGACTAACCGGGGGTGTACAGTGGGTGACCTGCGCTGTCTGCTGCCCTTTGAGAGTCCAAACCACGAGAGGAATCCTGAGGGGAACAGCGGGAATGCCCAACGAGCGAGCCAGCTCCTCGTCCAAGAAATTACCCTCGGCACCGGAGTCAAGAAGAGCCGAGGTGGGATGATCCAAGCCCCCAAAGGACAGAATAACAGGCAGATGAGAGCTAGAGACACGGGAGATTTCTTCAGTAGCCACGCCCACCAGGACTCCCGGTCTCACCGGCGGGCTGGATCTTTTAACGGACACCCTTTAGCGAAGTGCCCCGGCTTGCCACAGTAAAGGCAGAGACAATTTAGTAGACGTCGCTCTCTCTCCTTCTGAGAGAGACGCATGCGACCGAGCTGCATGGGTTCAGGCTCAGTGAGTGAAGTGGGCGTGGTGGAATTGGCAGATTCACTCTGGAGAACCCGATGACGCAGCGTGCGGCGGTGATGGCGAAGAAGCATCCGAGCCTCAACCTTGAGCGCGAGCTCGATGATCTCATCGAGTGAACGAGGCAAATCGTGGGTAGCGATTTCATCCTGGATTTCATCATTGAGGCCGTCTACAAACTGAGCACGAAGAGCTGAGTCATTCCAACCGCACGCTGTGGCCAGAGTCTTGAATTTTATGGAATAATCCGTGACTGAGTGCTTGTCCTGAACCAAACGCACCAAACGAGCGGCTGCGGCATCCCCCTGCACCGACCGGTCAAACAGCTTCTCCATCTCACGCCGAAAGGCATCGAAAGACTGACAGCAGGGTGCGCGGGCATCCCAGACCGCAGTGCCCCACTCACGCGCTCGCCCGGTGAGCAGGGTAATACAGAAAGCTACCCGGGTCTGTTCTGTAGCATATCGTCGAGGCTGAAGTGCAAACACTAAAGAACACTGGGAAAGGAATGCCCGGCAGGAGTTGGGATCGCCGTCATACGGCGGAGGGCTGGTGGCGTGGGGTTCCGCTTCCAGAGGCTGGCGGGGTTGACTGACCTCTCGACGGACCTGATCGAGCTGAGCGCTAAGCTCAGTGAAGCGAGACGAGAGATCCTCGACTTCACGGGACGCTGATGTAATCTGTGCCGTGTGCTGACCCAACCAGGCTCCCTGCTGGGCGATGGCAGTACGCACTGACTCGGCATCTGCTGGATCCATTTGCTGGCGAGTTCGTCTGTCAGGATTTACACAGGGAGACTGAGACAGGATCCAATTGCAGAAAAAAAATAAATGCTTTAATAAAGTCACTGTCCACAAGACTGAGCTTGGGTGAATAATTCAGAAAGTAAATCAGAGAGAGAGAAGATCCGCTGTGCGTTGACAGGGTGAGGTTTTCCGCTGTGCGTAGACAGGGTGAGAGTTCCAATGAGCGAGGGTCAGCTGAGAAATCCACTGCTTGAAGACAGGGTGACAGATCCACTGAGCGATGTCAGGGTGAATAATCCACTGCGCGAAGACAGGGTGAATAAATTAACTTCCACGGAGAATTTAACCGGGCAAGCCGGACCGCGGCTACAGACCCTGCGTAGGTACGCTGGACAGCGCCTCAGGCCGCACAACAGCCGAAGCTGCAGCGGAGAGTGAGATGCAAACCACTCGGAGACGGCAGAGCAGTGGGTGACCTGGCAGATGGTGACAGCAGAGAACTCAGGTAGAATACGGAAAATAACTAAAGAAATAAACTGGAACTATGAGTATTAACTTGACTTTGAAGTAAAAATAAAATAACAAAATAACAGATAACTAGAGTTATATAATACTGGGAACTAGATCGACTAGACTAGACAAGACAGGACAGGAGATATGGCAAGGCACATACAATGACGAACTCGCAGAGAACAAAGGGCTAAGGGCACTAATATAGCAACCAAACGAGGGGTAAATAATAAACAGGTGTGGTGACGCAGGTGTAGGAAATCACGCTGATGAAGAACCCAAATGACAGACGCGCATGAGCAGAGCTGTAAAACATAAACACAGACAATGAAAACACAGAAACAAAGCAACCAATCAAACTGACGTCCTAACATGATTATAGTCTTCTTTTTCTAATACCATTTCTCTTCTCACTTGTACACCTTACGCTAGCCTCTTTGATGTCTTCATAATAGATCTAGAGTTTTTGTAGTTGATTTATTCAAAATTTCTGTTATAAAGCATTTCCTATTGAATTTTTCTAAGTCTAAGGCTTACATTTTCTTGTACTGTATCATTTTGAAATCTCTATCTTTCCTTTTTCTATGTTAATGTTTTTGTTAACATACTAACATTGACAAAAATTACCAAATTGTGGCCTACAAAATATATCTTTAAACTCAGACTTTCCCCAAAAGGCCTAACTATTTATCCAGACAAGTTGATCTTAACTTTTTCTCTAATCCAGAAGAATTCTTGTTGAATTTATCACCTTTATCATATTTATGTGGACTTGAAAATGTTATTACCTTATTAAAATCTGATTTAGTTTAGAGCATAAAAAGCAACTTTGTAAACCTATTTCTTTTAAATATTGTCCATTTGTATCATTTGTTATCTTTGGGATGTTTCCCATAAAATGTCCACCTTATGTTCTCTGTTCAATGTCTCTGTGTAGTTTTAATGTTTTCAGTCTTTCTTTCAGATTAAGTTCCTTTGATATTGTTACAGATCTTTTACTGGGCCTCGTTGAAGGCAACAGTTATTGCCGAGAAGTTTGATTGACTGTGGCCATGCAAATCTTCTGTAGTGTAATCAGCTTCGTTCTTTTCAATTTCTGTTGACAATTTCTCTTTTCCACTTTTCCTCTCGATGCTTAAAACTTTGTTCATCCGTCCGTCTGTATACTTGAATTGCTTTTGATTTGATTTGGTTTTGATGTTTCAACTTTCATATCATATGCGTAATTTCCTCCTCTCCAACTGCCATCCTACGAGCTATGATGCATTTGTTGCTCCTCCCACTTGGACTTTCCGCATAGAGCTGCTCTCATCCCTCTGCAGCCCCCTTTGACTGTGTTTGGCCCTTTTGGCAGGTTTGCTCCTTCTGCATTCTCCTGCAGCCCCTCCGACCTTTCGACCCTCAGATAAGCTAGATCATCTCTCCCAACAAGGCATTTTGTCTCCTCAGCTCCTTTCAGCTTTTTCTGTACACAATTAGCTCAAATACATAGACAATTAGTTTGTTCATATAACACTTAATTCCAGCTGGTTTTTACAATACGCATAGGTCGATCGGGCGAACATTTCATGCAGTGTTAAAGGTGTGCTGTTGTTAGTTTACATGCACGTTAATGCAAGAGGTAAAGCATCAATCCAGTTAAGTTTAGTATTTTCACACACTTTGTTAGGTATGGCTTTGAGGATGATTTCTTTTATATACCATTTTGTCTACCATCACTTGTGATTGTAGATGATAGTCAATTCTTCATTCTTATGATAGTCAAATCAAATTTTTCGTTCTTATCACAACTCAAATTCTTCATTCTTATCCCAAATTAAATAATAAATTTTCATTCCACTTATTTGCCCCATGACTGAGATTTTTCATTTCTATACAATCCAAAAAGATCTCCTGACACTCTGAGGCACTTTTTTTGCTTCCACATCTGTTATGCATTTGCCCATGCTGGCAAAATCTTCTGCTCTCCTGTGAGCCTACTTCAATGACAACAACTCACTTTATATACAATTTAGCAGCAATCAACCAGACTAAACTTTCAGCATGTTGGAATAGTTGTTCATCAATTCTAAACCTGTTTTCCTTCATAAGTAAATGCAAACAAGTATCTATTTCCTATGCAAATCAAAAACACAGTAAAAATGTTTATCAAATGGAGAAACATTTATCAGCAAAGTATGGTTTTTTGGAACCTCAATCTTCTTGTCATTAATTGCTCTCAAACTGTAGACTAGATACACTTTAGATTTATTTGCTTAACTTATGGTCATGCTAAGTTTGTCACAATAATTAGTTATTTTCTTTTCTCTATTTTCCCAGCTTTTTCTTGTTTACTTTTTATATTATCCTATGGTGTTATTTTACTTTATTTATTTTTAATCTATTTTATTTTCCTTTCCTTCCTCTGTAGTATACCACATTTTAAAGCCATATTAGATTTTTAGGAGTCTGATTTGATTTCAGAAAAGGTAGTCACACCTAACATCATAAATTCTTTATCAGCCTTTAAATTTGTCTAGCTGATTTTCCCCTAAAGATTGTTTGTGTCCCTATAATTACAAACTAAACATTGGACGGCTGCTTTCACTCTTCCCCTCTTTCACTCAAAGGCTTGTATGAAGAAGCAAAAGTATAGTCCAGTTGTTCTCTTGTCTCCAAGAACAATATTGTCTTTGTGAGTCTCCTTCTGGACTCCACTCAGTCTTTTTGGTGTTTGTCTTTGTAATTGTCAGCGCAGTGCCCCCCTTCACTGCTTCATATAGTCCATTCACATAGGACGTGTCCAGCTGAAGAGTTGTTGCCTCTTTGCTCCTCCAACACTTTGTCACACAGTTTTTTCATTGTCTGTTTCTTGCCAGCGTTTATCCATTTTCTTGAATGTCAAAGGATAGGAATGATCAGCCCCACAAGGTTTCAGTTTGACCCATGCAAAATATTGCCTTTTGATTTAAAATCAAATTTATTTTGTGACCACCTTCCATCATCAGATGAAGACTCCTCTTCATTTTGTAATAATTTATCTTTGTATAATTTATCTGTGTCATTCACCTTTTAATAATTTTTCTGTCCTTTTTATTTTTCTCTTTATTTCCACCTTTAATAACTTGATCTTTACTCTTTATTTATTTTTTTTTATTTTATTTTTTTACTTTTCCCCTTTCAACGCCTCCTCTCGTCTTTCTACTAGACTTTGCCTTAAAACTACAATTCCCTTGAGCATTGGAATTGGCCTTTACAGGTCACATCTGGTGATCATCAGTACACCCTCACTTTTTATCTTTGCCTTCTTTCTCTCTCTCTCTCTCTCTCTCTCCTCAAGCATTTCTTTGTCTGTTAATGGACTCTTTTTTTTCATTCTTTTAGTTTATATTTTTATTTATGTATATTTTTTCTCACAGAATGCCACATCAAATGTTTCCTCATTTGAACATTCAAGTTTCTTATCTTCCAATTCTCCACACAATAGTTGCTCAATCCTAATTTTTCCATTAATGTGACTACCATGATCTTTTCTTGCATTATAACAAACCTTATATTTTATAATTATTTCTCATTGAGCACACTTATTTATTTTAATCAATCATTTAAATGAATTATTCAGATTCTAGAAGTAGCTGTGTACTTTACTATAATAATTTATATTTTTGGCTACAATAACTCCACAATATCTTCAAATATCATATTTAATACCCAGCACTTATAACTGTCTCTTATTCATATCGTAATCATATTCATACATATATACTTATATCTACTTTCAAACTGTATTCCCATTCCACAGTTTTAAACAATCTCTCACTCCACTAGTGTAACACAACACCTCTCTGTGCTTCTTTACAGAGCCAGAGAAGAAAGACACACCCACTGCTCACTCAGCCCCCACCTTTTCTCATTTCAGACTTGCTCTCACAGACTCAGGCTAGCTAGCACAGACACATACACACACAGAAACAAATACAATTAAACAAAACAAAACTGTACTTTACCTAAAGTACCTTGAACAACAGACCCACTACACTTCCTCAACGTGGATCTTAATTAAAACAATAAAATATACCACTTTAAGGCGGTATACTGTCAATTTTGATACGCAAAATTGACCTCTGTGCCATAACACTTCCAACCACAGGCACAGACTTCTATTGTCATTCACCAGACAATAGGCCTCTATTGTCATTCACCTCCCCAACAGAAAATAGACATCCATTGTCCCCAAGAGACAATAGACCTCTATCATCATTCACTTCCTCAACAGACAATAGACATGCAGATCCACTTCCTGTCCAACACTGCATAAACTCTTATGCGTTTTCTTCACTTAAAATAAAAAAATTCGCTTCGATTTACTTCGATCATCAAAGCCATTTCAAAAATAAAAATAATCACCTGTTCTACTACTACCAAGTCCTGTTAGTAACAAAACAGATGAGTGCATGCACATGTTTCCTCTGAAAATGAAACCCTTTATTCTTATAATTTAGTCTAATAATCATTCATTTCTTCTTTTTATTCTTAAATTTGGAAGAGCAGTTGTGCTTGATCTTACCACCACAAGCAATCTCAGGTGAACAATACAATCTTTGAATAAGCAAAACGCTTACCTCTTTTAGGTGGCCACCTGATTGTATTGCCCATCGAGAAGCCAGCTGTGGTCTCTGGTTCTGTGCTCTTTTCATGTCCCATCTCGGTTGCCAATTGTTGTGCTCTTTTCGAGCCCCACGTTGGGCGCCAATTGTTGTGGTTATCCTCTTGGGTTCTTTAAGAATAAAATACTCAAACCGTAGGTTTCATTTTCAAAGATAGACTTTTATTAACCAGACAGAATAAAAGCCGAGCAGTCTTGCACAATCTCCAAGACTCGCTGAAAAACTTTCCCCTCCACTAGAGTATTTAAGTCTGCCTTCGCACGCAATCCTATTCCCAAGGGTTTAACATATGGTTCATATCATATAGAGAACATATGGCATCACTTTTCTAGGACTGTGGGTCCTTTGTTCTTACCCTCTGGTAATTTTCTACACACACACACACTGGTACACTATGTGATGCCTATAACTGAACTTCATATAGAAAAACATAAAAACATAATGGTAAAGTAACTGGTTATATCCATATAGAAAAAACATATAAACATTATAGAAAAAACATATAAACATAATGGTAAAGTATTTGATACACATATTCGGATTAAAACAAACCACTTCATTAGCCCTATCTATGTGACATTAATTTGGTAAATACGTCACAGTCTTTATATTATCATTATGATAAAGATGCATTCTCATTTCAAATCTATTTTAAACACAAACATCAACAATCAACTGTAGTACAAATCTATTTGCCTTAGCTGGCATTAGTTTTTGACAGGCTTTTTTCATTCAGGCATATCATCTATTCTGTTTGAGACACGCATTGGTTGCCTGGAGAAAGAGATCCCTGCCGAGACACAAGATTTTATTGACTCCATTGCACAAATGTTCATCTACACCATGCCTGTATTAATGCTGCCAAAGTGGAGTCGTGATTACTTACCATTTTGGCGACGGTACCTGAATGGCTGGGATGGCATATTCAAAATTGGTAAGCTTTTTTTAGGATTTGATATATGTTTTGTTGCATATGTTTTGCTACCATTCTTATGTCAGGGACAGACTCTTGTACCTCATTGCTCAGGATTTTTATTGCTTTATGGTTTTGTCTAGCTGTTAAACTGATTGACATGAAGATGGAGGATATTCAAAAGCGTGTGGATGCAAATCAGGAGGTTGCTGGGGAGTATCTCACTTACCTGCTTTCCAATGTCAAGATGTCCAATAAAGACATCTATGGAAGCATTGCTGAACTGCTGTTGGGTGGAGTGGACACAGTAAGATAAATTTAGCCCAGCTATTCATCTGAATGGATTTAATGTGACTCAATGTGTATTAAATTCTTTAAGAAATAAAGGACATAGACGGGCTATAGTAATTCATACACTTTTGGACACTTCTGTAAATAAAAATCTTTTAATATTATTGTTTAACTTTTTTGTTGCAAGAACATTTAACCAACAGGATTTACTATCTGGTTTATGATTTTATATTCCCTCTTTCTCTACTTGTTTGACCATTGATGACTTATGTTATTTCTGTGATACTCTAAAAAGTTGTAAACTGTTGTGATTTTCCTCATTTGTAAATTGCTTAGATAAAATTGTCAGCTAAATGACTAATGCTATTCTTAGTAAATGTAATGCACATTTATGTAAGAGATGTATAAATGTAAGACATGCATACATTTTTAAGTATGCATTAAGTGTTAAAATACTTAATACAGCCACTATGTCTACAATTCATGTGCTAGACCTCCAACACTTTGACGTGGACCTTGTATCTGCTATCAAGAGACCCACAAGTTCAAGCTACTCTGTATGAGGAGGTAAACCGCATCGTAAAGGGTGACAGAGTCCCGACTGCGCAGGAAGTCAACAGCATGCCTTACCTAAAAGCTGTCATTAAAGAAACACTGAGGTAGAGCATTTTATACAACTTTATTAACAATAATGATAATACAAAGACTGTAATGTGTATACATAATCTATGCAGAATGTATCCTGTGATCTCCATGAATTCTCGTATCATGGCAGAAAATGATGTGGTCATTGGTGGACACTTTTTTAATAAAATGGTAAAAATATTTTTTTATGTTCTTAAAAAGTATTCAGCATTTAAAAAAACAGAATGGCTATATCTGTGTTTGTTCATACAGACAACATTCACCATTTGCCACTATGCGATAAGCAAAGATGAGAAGGTGTTTCCAGAACCAAGGAAGTTCAAACCTGAGCGTTGGCTCAGAGATGGCCGAGCCAGGCCTAACCCGTTTGGGTCGATCCCATTTGGTTTTGGAGTCAGAGGTTGTGTTGGTCGTCGCATTGCTGAACTGGAGATGTATCTGACTTTGGCCAGGGTAAGAATCGATTTATTCTATGCTAGGCATGTATATTTTAGATATTATAATTGATGCTTGTATGTTGACTGTCATTTCCTTACAGATAATCAAGTTATTTGAAATCAGACCAGACCCAACAATAGGTGAGGTTCAAGCAATCAATCGCACAGTGCTTGTGGCAGATAGACAGGTCAACTTTCACTTTGTGGAGAGATAAAACACACCATCTCGGTCTTAGCTGGAGAAGACAGCCTAAAGGGATAGTTCACCCAAAATGTTAATTTTGTCATTATTTATAAAAATATATTTTTAAAAGATATTTTATAATGATAAACACACATTTGATGGTACCTATTGACTTTCCAGCATTTGTTTTATACTGTGAGCTTACCATCATTTATCCCTTTAAAGAAGAAATGCTTAGCACGACATGTATACATATTGGCCTCAGTGACTATGTGATGTTAAACTATGAATAATCTTCCATTAAAATGTGATAATGTTGTGATTTTGCAATTTTAAGGACAACACTGAGAAAAAAATGTTTGTACTGCTTTTTTAAAAATTGTTCTTTGTGCATTATATTTAATTATGCTGATATATAAAGGTATTTTATGTATGCCTTGTATAAAAATCAATAAAAAAATTTATAAGGAATTCAAAACCTTTGTATTACTTTGAATGTCTTTTGCTGACATTTTGCTTAAAAATATTGTATCACATGTACAATAAATATTTTTTCCTCATTGCAAATGCAATAGCTCATTTACAGATCACTTACAGATCTGTTATTTAGGATTTTAAAAATAATTGATAATTTTTCATAAGTTGGGAAGAAAACATAAATGCATAAAGGGTTTCATTCAGACTTCATTAGAGAAGGCTTTGTAAAATAACCATTGAGATGTTTTTGACCATTATAATATGCATTTGGTTCAAATCATACTTGACTGATAGAGGCATGGCAGTACGATTGGGATCATATACATCGAGGTTGACATCGCTTGGATGCGGTGTGCCTCAAGGCTCCATTTTAGCCCCTACGCTTTTTTGACTTTACATGCTCCCAGTGGGGGATATTTTTAGAAAACATAGCATTCCACTGCTATGCGGATGACTTACAAATATACCTACCCCTAGTTAATGGAAATTTCTTAAAACCTTTAATGTCCTGCCTCTCTGATATCATCTTTGGCCAAGATGAAATCCTGTCACATTTAAGAGTCTCGAAATTGAACTCTCCATGGCCTTGCACCCTATTATTTATCAGAGTTATTAATTAAACATCAAATGGAAAGAACATTGAGATCAACAACTCAAAACCTACTTAAAACTCATAGCTGGAAAGGGGATGGTGCATTTGCGGCAGTAGCTCCAAGACTATGGAATAGTTATCAGAGATGCATTTTAAAAAACAACTTAAGACACATTTGTTTGCCATGGTATATCCCTCTTGTTGATACTTTTTATGTATGTAATACTGTTTTTATCAATAATGTATTTATTTCTTTTATATAATGAGATGTTGTAAGCACATTGGTCAACATGTGTTGTTTGAATAGTGCTAATAAAGCTGACATTGACATTTGTGCATGTCTAATGCCTACTGAAAAAACGACTGAAACCAGCCTAAGATGGTTGGCTGGTTTAAGCTGGCACATCAGGCTATTGTTTTAGAGGAGTTTGGGCCACTTTTGTTTGGCTGGAAGACTAGCCGACCCACCAGTTTGACTGCATACCAGTCATGTTTTTTACTGAAGTATTATCTGTAATCGCAAGTTTGACTGTTGAAAGCAATCTGGCTGTTATCGTGACAAAAAAGCATTATATAGCTATATATATATTTTTTTTATAGAAACATACCAGGCTGGAAGCTTGGCTAAGCTGGTTGGTCATAGCTGGTTTAAGATGGAAGTAGCTGGTCAAGCTGGTCTTCCAAGCCTATATGAGCAACTCATTTTGTATATTATGAGAAACAGAACTTTTGCATCAGATGCAAGATTAGAAAATAGACTTTTTTAGACAAAATTTTACAAAGTTTTCCCAATTAAATGTTTTTTTTTCTGCACTGTACATCTTTTATATGTTTATTCAAATATAAAGGCTTTATATTTAGTATCATTATTTTTTTTAAATATAATACTTTATACAGTATATGTGTCGTAAAACTATGAACTACACTGCTGTTATTATTCATAACGTCATAAATATTTACTCTATGTATGTGCTTTTACCAGTTTGTCATCATGACGGAGTAAAGAAAATTCACCAGTATATCAAAAATACTATAGGTAAATGAACAAGTTAAACATTTATGGATTGTACTTCAATATAATAAAATACTAATAGTTAATTTGCTCTTCTATAAACGCATTTTAATACGATTCAGGGAGGTTTTCCCTTCAGCAATGGTCTTGAATGATGATTTTGCACATGATTTAAACACCATATAGACATAATATTTGTCTAACTTTTGATTGTGATTAATAAAGTAATATCAAACATTTTAGCAAATTTCTTTTAAAAATAAGATGTTTGAATAAGCATAAGATATAAGTTCAGTATTGCTTCACCCTCAAGTTCCAAAACACATATCACTTTTCTCCATTTCACACGAAATATATTTTTAGTAGATACTAGGAATAGTAGATATTTCCTGCTATCTTCCATCGGCACCCATGGTGTTATATTATGGTGTATTGTATCTGTAATAATTGTGTTTACATAATACTCCCACAAGCAGATTTCATTACATCAGAGAATAAAGAGTTAACCAGAGAGGATTTAGCCCCACCTCCCTCCTGAGTGCAACAGGATCGTGGTTTCCCACATTCTTTCCACTGCTTCCATGATGGCTGTTTATATCGCAGTGAGCTCTGCAAGAAGAATTGGATTTGTTTTCCTCAGGTCCAGCACAGGAGCTGTGGACATCAGAAGGCGGCCAGTGGGTAATGCAAGTCCTGCCGTCACTGAACAGGACAGCCAGAGGAAACTCAAGACTGCATCTGATCTCCCAGAGATCACAACCTTTAGGATGTTGTGCAGACTGTTCTTTAAAGGGTACCTGAATCGCATGCATGAGCTGCAGGTACACAGAGGCCATATGCTAAGAGAAACCACAGCCACTACACCTGCGCACAGCTTGTTTGGCATATGACATAATATGTACTGAAGTATTATCTGTAATCACAGGTCTGACTGTTTAAAGCAATTCGGCTGTTATCGTGACAAAAAATATTTTTTAATTGAAACGTTTAAATTATACTAGATGTGATTTCTAATGTTTATTGACCTAAAAAAAGTTAGAAAAATAAACAAGTTTATACTTTATTTTACAGTACATGTACTTAACATGGACCTAACCAACAAAAAAACTAGTAACTTCATGTATTTATGGCTGGTTCCTAGTAGTTACACAGTAACATAAAGTACTTTACAAGCATTTATTGGTTTCGCATCAGTTTCTGTGTGTGTCATCTCTCCAGTTATACGAGAAACAGCTTTATGGTCCCATGTACAGTGTGAACGCTGGAAACTTCAAGGCTATTTCAATAAACAGTGTGGACTTACTGGAGGAACTGCTCAGAAAAGATGAGAAGTTTCCCTCTAGAGGAGACATGACTCTGTGGACAGAATACCGTGACATGAGAGGCATCGGCTACGGCCCATTTACAGAGTGAAAACACTTCACTTATTCATTTTAACTGTTGTGGACAGTGCTGTTATTGAAATAAGTAAAACAACAACATTTTTGTGCTGCATGTGATTGCATAAAGCTTTAAGATTATGTAATGCTGCATGTAAATCATTAAAAGGCCAAAGTGCATTAGAGAATATAGAATTATTTAAGCTATATAACTAATGCATAACTTAAGATATCTGAACAGAGCTTTTATTATATGTTTATCAACAGGGAAGGAGAAAAATGGTACAACCTGCGTGCAGTGCTGAACAAACGTATGCTTCATCCAAAAGACTCGGTTCAATATGGGGATGTGATTAATGAGGTGGTCACAGATTTCATCAAAAGGATTTACCATCTGCGTGAGGTCAGCCCCTCTGGTGATTTGGTCTCTGATCTGACTAATGAACTTTACCGCTTCTCTCTCGAAGGTATTCACTTCCAAAATTGCTTTTAAAAGGTGTTCCTATAGCTCAGGTTGTTCAGCATGATGCTTGCAAAACCAAGGCCATGGGTTTGATTCCCTGGAAACACAAATTTAAAAGATGTTGAACATTGAGAGCACTTTAAAGATGAATTGTGTAACTCTCTTGACAAGGATCTTTTAACAGAAATGCTATATAATATACATAACTATATAATTATAAAGACCTTGATGTATAAATGAACCGTTAAGTTTTTATTACCTTAGAATGAGCCGTTCTTATCTACGTACACCGCGGGTCTCCTTTCATGGAAGGCGCAATTTTGCACCCATTGGGTCACATTCATTAAGCATGCATATGCACAAATTTGTGCGTGAGATGTGTGTATATGGATGTTTTCACGAATGCAAAAATTCAAGAAAACCTAAAACCAACGCAATAATCATGTATGCTTTAATCAAACACTAGGCTATAATTATAATGTTTATAATAATGTTGATATATAAAATTTACATGATTATTTTTATATTATTATATTTTCTGTATTAAATTATACATATTATTTATTTTTATTATTATTATATACATTATATTATACATTATTGTAGCCTATACACCTATAACGAAGATGCACGTAATGACAAAACTTTACGCTTTCCTTCCTCACTTTTTAAATCTCTATATGAAAGCGTCTGCTTAATGCCTAATGTACATGTTATGTAAATGTAAATGTAATGAGAAGTCCAATCATCAATGTTTTATTTTAGATAGAGATGCGCGTCTCTGTCATATGAATGAAATGTCATATTTGTTAACGCATCTTAATGTTACTCCGGTCGGTGGACAGCACTGGCTTCCTCCAGCGACACCAAAACCTCCCAAATAATTCATGTGCGTACGCACCTGTTGTGAATTAGGCGGAAAGTTTTCATTAGAAGTTCAAGTGTGCATATAAATACGAAAAATGTATGCAGTTATTAGTGAATGAGAACCATTGTCTCAGGCGATGATGTGTTTGTCCATTGTGGCTACTGGCTACCGTAGCTTCACTACTTGTTTCGAAAGGGAGGGGTGAGCAGTGGACTGAGCTGTTGATTACAATTCTCACCACTAGATGCAGCTACAAATTTACATAGTGGACCTTTAAAACAACCCAGCATTTTTTACAAAAAAAGATTATAAAAGCATCTGCATAGTGAGTAAGACAAGCATAAAACAAAAAACAAAAAAATTGACTTTGCTCAATATCATGTAAACCATATGCTGTATGTGGCAAGACCTGAATACATAATATTGGCCTATACTGCAAAGAATGTCACAGCAATATAAACACTAGACTGTGATTGCCAAGTAGGAGTGTGTGAATTGCAATTTAAAATTAATATTGAGCTGCTTGTGGTGTAAAGTTTTTACTTTGTATTTGTACTGCATGATATTGAGGAAAAATGGGATAACTTGCTAAATGATGCGATAGCTTCAGTGATGATGTGAAGCTTGGGTTCGGGGGAACCTGTCTGCCCTGCCGGAACGTTCGCTGCTGGCTACACGATGGACGCATGGGAGAATTGGCGGGTCGTGTGTCTGGCGGCTCTTTCCGTGGAGGACATTGAAGATATCTATCTATTCGGAACCATGATAACCTGGGGTTTGCTGACTGGATTATGCTTTGCCCTGGTTTATCGAGAAATTAAGAAAACGGTGACAGCTGCCAAAAGTCCAAAAAAGCTGCCCGGGATGATTGAAGCGGTGGGCAGAGCGGTCAGCGCTCAGGCTGGGACTATTAACCGCATTTTGGATAACAACTTGGAAATGACCCGCAATATGGATACCATCAAGGAGATGCAAATGGATTTGAAAAACATCAAGGAGATGTTAATGGATTTGAAAAAACAGATGGACCAGAATGGACTAAGAGAGTAGTCGTGTAAAGGAATGCGGCTACTCGCCCCAAGACAAAATAATTGCAATCTTATCTGCTTTCGGCACCCTTATCCAGCACTGGCCTCGACCAAGGCCGCTGCTGGAACAACAACTCCCTCGGAAGAGCACTGCAGCGAGACGCTCTTGCACTCCCTTACCCCTCTCCCAAAGACACCTAATGATTGTTGACTCTGTTTGGACCTAATCAAGGTCGTCTCCATAGCAATTTGCTGTGTTAACGCTTTAACATCTTGCGGACTGAGGCACCGAGATTTGGGATGCCGGGCAAAGCGACTCTCTGAAGGCCTACACACACACAAACTCTTACACAGACTCACATATATATGCAATCACCACCCAGTACCCAAATCCCTCGCCTTCGCCGCTTCGTACCCCCCAGCCGGACAGACGGGTCTGAGACCAGCGCCTAACATGGCTGCAGGACCGGATGGCTGCTTGCCTGCGCTGGGCTATCTCCAACCCCCATTCCCCCCTATCGTGTTGCAAGTTGTGTGTTGTTCATGTTGTAAGATGTACTGACTATGTGCTTATGTTGCTGAGGTGTTTTTTCCCTGTTCCCAAACTGTACTCCTTTTGGAGCATAGTCTGGGGGTTTGTGTTTTTTTTTAACCTACCCTCCCTCATGTAATGCTGTACTTCTTCTCAATGCTCTGTCAACCTGTTCTGTCTACCCCCCATTGTTTTTTATGTATTGTATGTATGGACAGGTTGATGGCTGTAATTTCGTTGTACTTGTACAATGACAAATAAAAGCTCCATTCCATTCCATACCTATATGATAATGCTTTAAGTTAGTAAATTCAATTTTAATAATAAAATATATTCAAAAACAGAAAATTATACAACAATATACATGTTCACGTTTTTTTTGGGGGGGGGACAGAAAGTATGACTCTCTCTGCGATCTGCATTGACCTAAACATTTAGTAACTTTATATAATGCGATATGCACATTAGCAGTCTTTATATTATGACACTACATTTATTCCTTACATTCATGCATTTGGCAGACGCTTTTATCCAAAGCCACTTACAGTGCATTACAGGGTATACATTTTTATACAGGAGCTTTATTAATATGGTAAAGATGCATGCTCATTTTAAATGTATTTTAACACAAACGTTTTAATGAACTGCCATATATATTTGCCCTATAGCTAGCTTAAGTTGTTGACTGCCCTTTTTCATTTAGGCATATCATCTATTCTGTTTGAGACACGCATTGGCTGCCTGGAGAAAGAGATCCCTGCCGAGACACAAGATTTTATTGACTCCATTGCACAAATGTTCACTTACAGCATGCCTGTAGTAATGCTGCCAAACTGGACTCGTGATTACTTACCATTTTGGCGACGGTACCTCAATGGCTGGGAGGGCATATTTAAATTTGGTAAGCTTATCTTTTAAGAGATTTTGCTATGAGACACAATGTTTTTAGAAATAGTATTTGTTTTGTTGCACAGTAATGTTTTGTTACTGTTCACACATGTCAGGGACAGACTCTTGTACCTCACTGCCTATGATTTTTATTGCTTTATGGTTTTGTCTAGCTGCTAAACTGATTGACACAAAGATGGAGGATATTCAAAAGCGTGTTGATACAAATCAGGAGGTTGCTGGGGAGTATCTTACATACCTGCTTTCCAATGTCAAGATGTCCAATAAAGACGTTTATGGAAGCATTGCTGAACTGCTGTTGGCTGGAGTGGACACAGTAAGATAAATTGACCCCAGCTATTCATCTTAATGGATTTAATGTGATTCAACGTTTATTTTATCCTATAAAAATAGGACATATATAAAAAAGGACATTAAAGGCTATACCGGAGAACACTCTTGGACACTTTCTGTATAAAAATTATTTGAATGTTATTGTATTTAACCATCAGGTTTACTTTTTGGTTTGTGATTTTTTTATTCCTGCTTTCTTTACTTTTTGATACTTCTGTTATTTCTGTGATACTCTAAAAAGCTGTTAACCGTTGTGATTTTCCTAAATTGCTTTAAAATAAAGTGTCAGCTAAATGACTAATGCAATTCTTAATAAATGTAATGCACATTCCTGTTAGATGTGTAAATGTAAGCGTAAATGTAAGCATACAGTACATACATTTTTGTCTAAGCGTTTACTTACTACTGTCTTCTTCATGTGCTAGACCTCCAACACTATGTTGTGGACCTTGAATCTGCTATCTAGAGACCCAGAAGCTCAAGCTACTCTGTATGAGGAGGTAAACCGCATCGTAAAGGGTGACAGAGTCCCGACTGCGCAGGAAGTCAACAGCATGCCTTACCTAAAAGCTGTCATTAAAGAAGCACTGAGGTAGAGCATTTTTAACCATTTTATTAACAATAATGATAATACAAAGACTGTAATGTGTATACATAATCTATGCAGAATGTATCCTGTGGTCACCATGAATGCTCGTATCATGGCAGAAAAAGATGTGGTCATTGGTGGACACTTTTTCAATAAAAGGGTAAAAATATTTTTTTCCTCCCTAATGTTCTTCTGCACTTAAAAAGTATTCAACATTTAAAAGCCAGCCTGGCTATATCAAGTGTTTTTTTATACAGACAACATTCACCATTTGCCACTATGCGATAAGCAATGATGAGAAGGTGTTTCCAGAACCAAGAAAGTTCAAACCCGAACGTTGGCTCCGAGATGGCCGAGCCAGGCCCAACCCGTTTGGGTCGATCCCATTTGGTTTTGGAGTCAGAGGTTGTGTTGGTCGTCGCATTGCTGAACTGGAGATGTATCTGGCTTTGGCCAGGGTAAAAATCAATTTATTTCATGCTAGGCACGTATATTTTTTAGATATTATAAATGATGCTTGTTGACTGTCATTTCCTTACAGATAATCAAGTTATTTGAAATCAGACCAGACCCAACAATAGGTGAGGTTCAAGCAATCAATCGCACAGTGCTTGTGGCGGATAGACAGGTCAACCTTCACTTTGTGGAGAGATAAAACACACCATCTTGGTGACTCGGTCTTAGCTGGAGAATACAGCTTAAAGGGATAGTTCACCTAAGAATATAAATTCTGTCATTATTTATGCACATTCTTGTTGTTCTACACCTTTATTCTGTTAAACACAAAAGAAGATATTTTGATAAATAATGATAAGCACACATTTGTGATTAAAAAAGCATAAATGTTTAGTTTGCACTGTACATCTAATATTCAGTTTTTATATTTAGTATTATTATAATTAAAATGTATTTATATATTTGTAATATTAATTATATGAAATATATTCTGTGTTATTTTTCATTGATGTTTTAAAATTATTTTACCATGTGCATTTTACATTGTACAGTTCTCATACATTTCAATAATTTTTGTAATGCTTTTCAGTACAATAAGCGTAATTTGCATTAGATGATGAAGATCTGCTGTGACAGATATGGAGAATGACAATATAGGCCCACAGTCCAGTATGTCATTAAATATATACCTTTAAATGTAATATATTCCTTTTCTGTTTTCGGTGTGACACTGTTCCCTAAAAGGCCATGGCTTTTTAGCAGTTGAAAAAGGCCTCTATCAAATTGGGATTGTGGGGAAACATACAGGTCTAAACATATAGGGAAACAGGGTCAAAAAGACATTTTTAGGAAATAAAAAACATACCATGAAAAACTTGAAAGTTTAAGTTTTCTCCATGCCATTCATTATGCACCTGAATTTAAGTGTTTAAAGGAAATTAAATCACTGACCACTCTGTCATGTCTGTGATTTATTGGTGGTTACCTAAGGACACCTGTGCTTCACCAGTGTCATTCAGTGGGTCAGGGTCGATCATGGCTGTGCTTCAGTGTCAGGGTGAGCTGTTATCAGAGAATCCAGGCAGGTCAAGGTTCCATCTCCAATGAAATAATCAATACATTATTATTTAATTCCATCGGTTTACTTTACTGTACTGTATGTATACACCCATTCATTGTAGGATCTTAATAGTAATGCATTACCGTACTCACAATTCTAGTCTGTTCTCATCATGGATAAACCAAACCATAGACATTTTGCTTCCACGTTTATTATAAACTGAGATCCTAATAAACTTTTGGTGTTGCGTATATTCTTTAAAACTAGTTTCGACTATAATGCTGTAAAGCACGTTTTGTGGATTTATTACGGGTGCGGCTCATTATTTATTCATAACACTCTGAACGTCATTCGTGTAAAACTGAACGCCACGCACTGTATTTGTAGCTTGTGATTGGAGGGATCGTTCTATGGTCATATCTCTCCATGCGGTAACTCGCTCGAAAGGCAGCGCTAAGAATTATGGGACATGTAGTGTAAAGTAGTTCCTTTTTTGACAATAAGAGGGAGGTCCAGGTTGAAAAAAGAACTACATTTCCCAGATTCATTGAAATGAGGCAGTTAGAATCTTGGTATTTGTAAATGTGAGGTTTTATTGAAGTAGCTAAGAGTTGCATGTGAGCTTGAAAAGATGACAGAGGGAACGTGAGTATTTGATTAATTTTATTTGTAAATCTTATCGTTGTTGTTTACAGTTATTACATTAGAGTTAAATTATTAAAGTTTGATCATTCTGACTATTATGTTTTTACAGTATTATTACGATTGTGCTTATAATAAATAGCGTTATCTATATTATGACATGACGTAATTTGTCAATATGTTAAATGTTACTTATTTCTTAAATGTTAAATGTTAACAATGTGATGAATATTAAAATACAATTTTAATTAATACAATAACTAAAATTATAAATACATAAAATATGAAAACAATTGCATTACATTGCATGTCAGGAGATTTAACGTTACAAAAAAAACTATAAAGCTCCATAAAGACTTCATGTAGCTCAGTGGGAAAGCATGGCGTTAGCTATGCAATAGGTTGTGGGTTCGATCGCAGAACACACTGATAAAATATACAGGCTCTAATACACTGTGAGTTGCTTTAAATAAATGCCTCTGCCAAATGCATAAATGTTATGTAAGTGTAGATCTAGCATCATGCAAGGTTTGTTAATAACTTAATGGGTATTACGAGGTGAGACTTTATTTGCCCATCAATGTCTTACACTTTAATGTTTATACAGGTGTTTGCGTAGAAGGGGAGGACCATATAAAACCGAGCCTGTAACGGATCTCTGGCGTTGGAGGTTGAATAATGTAGAAGGCAGACAGACCTGGCGGTATATAGAGGATTCAGAGAGCATCGACAGACAGCAGAACATGCTTGAATGTCATTCCCTGGGACTGGACACGGTAAACATAAGACCATATTAGACAATGCATTACATTTATAAAAAAAGACACTCTTTTACCAAAGCTTGATCTTAGAGGCCTGTCTCGTATGTTTTTGTATTTGATGTAAATGCTATAATCTGTTTCAGTCTGAGTTCATCTCTGAGTCTCCTCCTGCACAAACTGCAGTAGATGCTGCACTGAAGGGAATGGATTTCTTCGGCCGTCTGCAGGCTGAAGATGGCCATTGGGCTGGAGATTATGGTGGACCACTTTTCTTACTACCAGGTGACTTTTAAGACATTTTGGTCATTAGATTAAAAAAATGTGTGTTCAGTTAGCCAATAAAAGACAATGAAGAGCCCACTTCTTTCCTTGTGTTGTAGTCTGTTCTTTGATCATGCAAAAAATTTTTTTTTACATTTTAGTGACGTCCCCTGCCTATGGTCTTGTAGGTTACTTTTATGTAACTTATAGGACATATGTATAATAACAACCATGTAATGCATGCTTAGACTTCCTGTCTGAGCAGTTGGTCTTGTTCATAACACATGCTAAGTGCTCTAAATGGTGCCTTTGCTGTTAAACTGTCCCTATTTTGCATTTGTTTGATGGTTTTAGGTCTGCTTATAACATGCCACATTGCAAAGATCCCTCTTCCCGAAGCATGGAAACAGGAGATGGTCAGATACCTTCGTTCTGTACAACTGCCTGATGGAGGCTGGGGCCTGTGAGTATTTTCATTACTCAAATATGAAAACAATAATAATAGTATGTAAATTGTAACATGTGATACATTTAATATTAGTTCAGTTGTTCTGCCTTTAATTCATGCTGTTCTAAAAAGCTGATTAGATAGTATACATTTTAAAATAATTTTTTCTTTTGGTGTTTCTGTGAATTGTGATTTTGAATATTTCTCATGTAGTACTACACTAATGTAAATCATGTTTTGGTTTTTAATGTGTGCATCTAAAGCATTACTAAAATAATAAAGGAATGATCAGAAATGTTTATTTTCCAGGCACGTTGAGGATAAATCTACTGTTTTTGGAACAGCTTTAAATTATACCAGCATGAGAATTCTGGGAGTTGGTCCTGATGATCCAGATTTGGTCCGGGCAAGGAATAATTTACACAGCAAAGGTCTGCGATTGCTGTTATACTGAGAGGAAATTGTATGTTCATCTGTGCTGTAGCTTATTAAATGAGACACATATGGTTCTGCTCTGTTTTAGGGGGTGCTGTATGTATACCATCCTGGGGTAAATTCTGGTTGGCCATCCTGAACGTATACAGCTGGGAAGGAATAAATACACTCGTTCCAGAAATGTGGTAAGCAGACAATTCATTAGCTCTCACAGTTAGTGTAGTGTTGGTTTTGTTCATGTTTGTAGTTGCATTTGCATTTGTTGTGTTTAATTTGATCAGGTTATTGCCTACCTGGATGCCAGCACATCCTTCTACCTTATGGTGCCATTGTCGCCAGGTCTATCTGCCTATGAGTTACTGCTATGCAGTCAGACTGTGTGCTGATGAAGACGATCTGGTGCTCACTTTAAGACAGGTGCAGTTCTATAAATGAAGTGTTTTGTTGCAAAACTCTGTTTTTAACATTTTTGTCAAAACATGTTTATTATTATGTTATCATGTTATTATTTTGTTTTATGGTGCTACTTAGCTGTATTAAAGTTTAAATCAAAACAAACCAACTGCAGTTGCATTGAAATTAAGTGGAATGCACAACCAAAAAAACGAGATTTCTGAAAAATAAAAAATAAATGGAGTTATCTCGTTTTGCAAATTCTTCAAACTGACCACTATTTAAAAATTAACCATGGTTTTATAACAGTAAAAGTGTTGTTTCCATATTTTTTACCAGATTGATTACCAATAAAGTACCATAAAATATGATCACTGTGGTAGGAGCATATTAAATTAGTTGTTACTATGGTTTTACTACATACTTACAATACGTAAACCATGCCCATATGGCAAAAATATTTTTAAATATTTTAATTTTAACCTTTTCAAACCTGTTATGTTTACAGGTTCCTAAGATAAAGTTTTTCCCCAATGCCGCGTGAATATATTTTTAAATGCTTTAATGTAAAATATATTTCAAAATATACAAAAAATGGCCCAAAAATATATGTGTACATTTTCTTTTTTGTAAACATATTTCAAAATTTCAGCAAATATATTTTTGGCCATTTTTTTGTATATTTTGAAAAATATTTTTAAAAAAAATCAATTTTAAAGCATTTAAAAATATATTCACGTGGCATTTGGGAAAAAACCTTTATCTTACGAACAGGTTCAAAAAGGTTAAAAGTAAACATATTTCAAAACTTCAAAAATATACTTTATAAAATTAACTTATATTTAGCATTATATTTTTTTTTTACAAAGAATACACTTTTTGCCATATGGAATGTAAAATTAGAAATGTATTTGCTTGTCCTTATGAAATATATGAAGTCACTGCGCCGTCTATTGTATTTTGATTGTATTGCATCAAATGAGTAATTTTGGACCAAAATACAATGATTCTAAATACATTTTTAAAAATGTATTGAATTTTTGGAACCCCATAGTCAACGTTAATAATATAAAACATAGTTTCATAACAACAAAATTGTGGCCAGTAAAGATGCTGAGTGGCTAATTCCTTTGGAAAGCCACTGGATGCAGTGCCTGGTGAGCAATTAATGTTAAGACACGTTAATGTCATTGCCTGACAGTATGTATACTGTGCAGTAAGATAATTGTATGTATCCATGAAACACCCGAATGATGTATTTGTCAAAATGTGAAGTATACATCAGAGCACGCAATACTAGTCTGTCCCATAATGCAATGTGCTTGATCTTACATTAAGAGTTGAATGAAAATTATCAGCCATTGTTTTTAATATCTCTTATTCAACCAAACCATCAGCATTTAGTCACTACTGAATGAACAATGCAGCATGCTAGTGTCTAATCACAGTTGTTTTTTATTTGTATTTGTTTCAAACAGGAGTTGTACGTCCAGGATTACTCGACTATTAACTGGCCAGCTCAGAGGAATAATGTAGCAGCCTGTGACTTGTATACACCACACAGCACCCTGCTTACAGTTGCTTATTGTAAGAGAAGTGTTACACTATTATGCATAATAAATCTTTTATCTTTCTAGAGTTTTATGCACATAACAGTCTTTAACATAACCTTACAGTGATGCTGAATGCGTATGAAGCTCATCACAGCACAACACTAAGAGAAAAAGCAGTGAAGGAGCTCTATGATCATATCAAAGCGGACGATCGCTTCACTAAGTGTATCAGCATTGGCCCGGTGAGAAAACTGAGAGGATTTTGAATGAATTCTCTTCCTCAAAAAACAAGTTGTGATATTGATGTTGCACAAATAATAGAAACCTTTTCTTAATTTATCAGATTTCAAAAACGATCAATATGTTGGTCCGCTGGTATGTGGAAGGACCCACCTCACCGGCCTTCCAGGAGCATGTGTCTAGGATTCCAGACTATTTATGGTTAGTGAGCTGATACTGTATATCTAATGTGTTTTCATATTTGTGTCCTCCTGTTAACATTTTCCCAAACTTTCCAGGCTAGGTTTGGATGGAATGAAAATGCAGGTTAGTTGTTATTATACTATAATAGAATTGCATATGTTGTATCATAACCTAGCAATCTCACTTAACTTTGTTATTTTTGTGTTCAGGGGACAAATGGATCACAGCTATGGGACACTGCCTTTGCAGTGCAAGCATATCTTGAGGTGCACAGATCTTTTTTGGCTTCAACTATGTTTATTCACAGAAAGAAGATGGCTGTGAATAACTGTTTGCAAATATTTTCTTTGCTGAGATATGCATTTTTTTAACAGGCAGGTGCCCAAAATGTTCCCAGGTTTACGGAGTGTCTCAGACAAGCCCATAATTTCTTTGACGTGACTCAGGTACATGAATAAATCTTATTTTTAAACATATTTTTTATTCTTAAAGGAACTTAGTGGATATTAATGATATCGACAGTTTTGTACTAGGAAATACTGATGTGTAACTCTTATGAAACCTGGGAAAACATAGTCAGGTCCCAAAATAAAATGATCCCTGTAGAGTTTCCAAGAAATTCCCCTTATTTTTAAATGGATAGTTCACCCCAAAATGAAAATAATGTCATTAATGCCTCACCCTCATGTCCTTCCAAACTCGTAAGACCTCGTTTATCTTCAGAACACAAATTAACATGTTTTAGATTTAGTCCGAGAGCTTGTTGACCCTTCATTGAAAATCTACGTACGGAATACTAGTGTCCATGTCCAGAAAGGTAATAAAAACATCATCAAAGTAGTCCATGTGACATCAGTAGGTCAGTTAGAATGTGTTGAAGCATCGAAAACACATTTTGGTCCAAAAATAACAAAAATTACAGCTTTATTCAGCATTGTCTTCTCTTCCGCGTTTGTTGTGAAGCCCATGTGCGAGACTAAAGTCACGTGACTGCAATGACGCGGACGACGTGTTATCCTCAGACATGTTTGCAAAGGTTTTTTTTTCAAACTTACAGTGTGTCTCCCTCAGACTGTAAATGAAGCCTGGGCGCACAAAAAACAAAAACAAAACAGCTGGGGCGCACCAGATAATACATCAGCCATGTCGTACGTCATCCACGTCACTGCAGTCACGTGACACTAGTCTCGCACGGAAGAGAAGACAATGCTGAATAAAGTCGTAATTTTTGTTATTTCTGGACTAAAATGTATTTTCGATGCTTCAACACATTATAACTTACCCACTGATGTCACATGGACTACTTTGATGATGTTTTTTTACCTTTCTGGACATAGACAGTATATCGTACGTAGATTTTTTATGAAGGGTCAACAAGCTCTCGGACTAAATATAAAACATCTTAAACTGTGATGAACGGAGGTCTAACGAGTTTGGAATGACATGAGGGTGAGTCATTAATGACAATATTTTAATTTTTGGGTAAACTATCCCTTTAATAGTGAGTCTCATTAATTAGTCATTATTGTAACACAGGAACCATTAACTGTATCACAGTAAAATATTGGTAAACAACCATAATATCACAAACAAGCACTGATGTAAACACATTTCATTTTAAATAATATGTGATAGCCATTAAGGTAATGGATTTTTTCATTTTTCTTGTGATCTACTGTACCCTAAATAATCACTCTATGTGCTCTAACCAGTTTGTCATTATTACAGGTTAAAGAAAATCCTCCAGAATATCAAAAATACTATAGGCAAATGAACAAGGTTAACATTTATGCATTACATTTCAACATGTAATACTAATTGTTAATTTGCTCTTCTATAAACAAATTTTAATGATTATGTTTGTGTGATTCAGGGAGGTTTTCCCTTCAGCACACGTGACTGTGGTTGGATTGTTGCGGACTGTACAGCAGAGGGGCTGAAATCTGTGATGTTACTACAGGAGCAATGCGGTTTCCTTAAAAAACAAATTCCTAAAGAAAGACTCTTTGATGCTGTCAATGTGGTACAACCCTAAAATTCAAATACATACACCTTTAATATTGTGTCTATGTGCCTTGGCTGTGCTTAGACCGAACAGGCTCAACGAAAAGCCTCTATAACTCAAACTGTGTCTGATCTGACACAATATCTACTTTGTTTTATAATCTCTGACCCTTTAAATCTATTTCAGCTGCTAAGCATGAGGAATCCTGATGGAGGGTTTGCTACATATGAGAAGAAGCGTGGAGGAAGACTGCTGGAGCTGCTAAACCCATCTGAAGTTTTCGGTGGGCATAATGTTAAAAAAACACAGTTTCGTTTGTCAAATGAAATGTGACGTATAGCCTGACTAGATTCCAATTAGTCATAGTTGTGTTTTCCATTCATTCTTTCTCTCTCAGGTGACATAATGATTGACTACACGTATGTTGAGTGCACTTCAGCTGTAATGCAGGCATTGAAACACTTTCACGAAGTTTATCCTGAACACAGAGCCGAGGAGATTAGGTACATTGAAATGCAATATTTCAGCATATTGAGATTTTAGAAATGGTTTGGTAGAAGAGCATCTCTTGATTATACAGGACAACTCTTCAGGAGGGGCTGGATTTCTGCAGGAGGATTCAAAGGCATGATGGCTCATGGGAAGGGTAAGCATTGATTTTTAAATGCATCATTTATAATTAAAGAAATTGTTCTGTTCTCTCGAAGTCTGTTGTCTCTCTTGTTTTCTGTATTAGATCTTGGGGAGTCTGTTTCACATATGGTGTCTGGTTTGGTCTGGAGGCATTCGCATGTATGGGCCACACTTTTCAGAATGGGTAAGTTATATGTTTTCCATCTAGATATAATCCCAAAATACATTGCAGTAGAGATAAAAATCCAAGGTGGCAAACAAAGTGAATAATTATTCTTTAAGTCTTTTGTGTTTCATGTTTTTTTGTAATACAGTATTGCATCATTAAAGAAAGCCTACATCCTCCTAATGTAACTCCCTTGTGTGTTACTATTGCTGCAGATCTGTTTGTGTGGAGGTGGAGCATGCATGCAACTTTCTGCTGTCTAAGCAAATGGAAGATGGAGGTTGGGGGGAAGACTTTGAGTCATGTGAGCAGCGACGCTATGTTCAAAGTAAAAACTCCCAGATCCACAACACCTGTTGGGCTCTGATGGGATTGATGGCTGTCAGGTAACATTCGTACCAGTGTCTTATAGCAGACTGTTTTTTTAGATACAGAACTTCATTCATGATTTTTTAAAAATGTCTTTTTTATTAGGTATCCTGATGTCAGAGTAATTGAGAGGGGTATTCAGGTATTGATTGATAAGCAGCTTTCCAATGGAGACTGGCCACAAGTAAGCATTATTTTTGTTTATCCACATAAAGTCCCTGTAAAGTCAGATATTAAATGTTTTCTGAGTTTGTGACACCACAGAAAATGTTGATATTATGCACCCAGCCAAATTGGAATGTTTAAAAAATACCAAATAATTAATGACTTTAATTATTGACTTTACAGGGACTTCAAGTTTTAACAAATGTTCAAAATTCATTCACTCTCTAAATCTTTCACGTGCTGTTTTTTTGTAGGAGAATATTTCTGGAGTGTTTAATAAAAGCTGTGCCATCAGCTACACCACTTACAGGAATGTTTTTCCTGTGTGGACACTCGGACGTTTCTCACGACTTTACCCCTGCAGCTCTCTGACTGGAAAGCTCAAGCTGTGAATCTGATGTTGTCATATCTGTGCTCCGAATGAGCAGTAGTTAACTGTGCCTGATCAAAGACAATTTGTCTTTAAAACAAACCTGTTTGCTGCTCATTAAAAAAGTAGGGATTATTGTCTGTAGAAGTCTATAGAATATCTAATATCAAAGTCTATAAAGTCTATTAATTTTTGTCTTCATGTAAACATTGAAAGAAGGCATTGCATTTTGTAGATAATGTGATTTTTCAGTACTCTTCAAATAAACAATTTTATAATAATTAGGCTCACCATTTTTGTGATACAATTCTTGGCTTTTGTGGCTAAGGTTTGCCAGATCATTTAAATAATGAAAAAAGAAAATGTTCATGTTTTAATAAGGTTTTATTGTTTCTGGTAAATTTTTTACACACTGAAAATGGAAGATCAAGCTGAATGAAATAAAGACTTCCATACAATGTGCCTTGGTTGTATACTGTAGATTTTGGTAAACATGGTAGGGTGTTTATCTAGGCATTTCAAGCATACAAAAAGTAAAAGACTGTGCTTTGTAGGGCTGGGTAAAAATATCGATTCATCAATGCATTGCAATTATTTGTTTCTCAATTCAATATCGATTCATCAAATCCTATGAATCGATTCAGCCCCCCCGGTCAGTGGCGGCGCAGTGGGCAACACTCTAGTGAGAGCGTTCAGCGTTGCACAAGACGCGCTATATCAAAACAGAAAGATCAAAGATGGCAAACAGCAGCACTTCTTTCAAGCCTGCACCATCAACATGATCAAACACTAGCAGAGGTGGAAAGAAACAAATTACATTTACTCACGTTACTGTAAATGAGTAGTTTTTTGTGTACTTTTACTTTTTTGAGTAGTTTTAAAATCTGTACTTTTACTTTTACTTAAGTATGTTTTGTTTGAAGTATTGTACTTCGCTACATTTTAAATCATATCCGTTACAGAGTATTTTTTTTTAAAGCAAGGTGATAAAGACGCGCAACGGATGATTGATGGGCGGGGGAACGCGCAAAAGGAACCATGGAGACGGACGAGACAGGCGCGCGCTAATGCAGACCCGCCTCAGTTCAAATCTTATGAAAGAAACCCCTGGTCATATTTAAGCGACCACTTTCTGACGCGAAGCGAGTGTTTAATTCCTATGAAAGGTAGGATTCATGCTCTCGAGTACGAAATTGCAGACCGGGTTTTAACGCTCATTTGCACGACGCGTTTTTAATACAATGCGCATTATCCATCGCAGTCTAGCAGCTTCGCGTCAAGTCAAACACAACTTCAGAACGTCCTCGAAAATGCACAGGTCATTAGACATTGCAGAGAGAGAGAGAGAGAGAGAGAGAAAGAGAGAGAGAAAGAGAGAGAGAGGTCTGACATCAGGTACCCAGGTCAGGGACGCTAGAAGACAATAAACGTGTCAAAAGTATGACATGGCACTCATCTAATTATATGCTCATTTAAACTAGATATATAGTTTAATAAAATAATTTATGTTACCAGCAATACATCAATTACAACCTTACTATAGTGATTGTATTTACAAGCTGCTGACCACCTTCAAAAGTGCATAACTCACATGTAAAATCATTAAATAATTCCATAAATGTTTCTTAGTTTAAAAAAGCTTTTTATTTTATTCACTTTTTGTTATTGCACTTTAATTGTAAAGATGTTCCTACAATTAAAAATAACTAGTTTGAGATTTATATTCCCTTGTCGTTTTTGAACTATACTAAAATCCTCCACCTCTACCTGTAAAAAAGTAACTTTTTAATGATTTACTTTTACTTGAGTAGATTTTTAGACCAGTAACTTTACTTTTACTTAAGTAAAATATTTAGTACTTTTTCCACCTCTGAACATTAGTAATACTAAACACATTATTTAAAAATATACTCGGGTACTTAATTGCTTGTGTATTTACTTATTATTGAATCGATATCGAAGGAAGTAAATCAATATTGAATTGAATCGAATCGAATTGAATCGAAACCTCAAGAATCGAAATCGAATCGAATTGTGAAATTGCTAACAATACCCAGCCCTAGTGCTTTGTATATATTCTGCATACCATACAAATTAATAAAAGTTTTGTGTAATGCTGAACATACCTGTGTAGAAGGTTACATATTGTGTGTACATTGCTGTACTGTAAACATGTCTAAAATATAATTTTTAATTAATAACATGTAATATTTATTATTATGTGGATGAACAAAGTACTCAACATGAAATAATTAAATTATTAATTAATCAAACCAGGAATAAAGATAGCAATTTATTTAAAATAATTTAATCATTAAAAACAATTTTCTATTAGTTTTTCGTATTCCAAAAAAAAATCTTATAATTTTTTTATAATAATGGCTACATTTTTAAATGACTATTAAAACATGTATTTCGACGTCAAACATCCATAAAGTGTTTTTTTTATAATAACAGAGGACTTTATAAAATATTAATATTATTTTACTCTACGCGGACTTTTATTTTGCAACAGGTGATAATATTATTTTACTCTACGCAATATCTAGTTTAAAGGTCTTATCTCCGACCTCACTGCGTTCAATCAGAATTCACATAAGTTGTCAATATTCACATCGAAACATTCAAGCACCTCTTTGACAGCGTAAATTCTGTGTGAAATGTTATAGGATACTTCTTTAATTTTATTATTAATAAAAAACTTATTTGTTACCATACTTTTTTCCAGTTAATATTTTCATATTTAGTAGACCAAAACACTGTTGAACAAGGCAAATAGTTATTTTTAAAGCATTGCTAAATGCTAATATGTTTATTATTGCATTTATCTTTTCCTATATTATTATCCCCAATAAATATCGTATCACTACAAAAACTGGTTTGACGATCAACGTTAATCCAGGATTTCGTAATAGTAATGCAACTTTATCAGGGATTGCATCAAAGATAATAGCATAATATTTTGGCCTCATACATTTGTTGAGAAATTCAGAATATGTAACATATATATTTTAATACCTAAATGGTTATTTTTGGTAAATTATATTTGATGTCTCTCTACGCTTGATGTTGTGTCATGCTCTTATCTGCCGGCAGGGGGCACTGTCTCGTAACCCTCGCACTGAAAAAGATAAAAAAAAATGTTTTGCTTATTCCTGATTATGCTTTGTAAATAATAATATAATATGCGGTAAAAAGCAATAAACATATTTGCTGAAATGCATAAAGTGATTTATTAAGACTTTACTACAGTGTGTCTGCTACACATTTGTGCATATAATATGACAATGCCCATGCGTGTATTTTAATACCTGAATGGGTAATTTTGGTAAATAATATGTGATTTCTTATGTGAAAGTTGTCTCAGAAGAAAACATGTTGGTTTTCTCACCAGTAGTGTCTTGGTCATCTGATGTTGTGTCGTGCTCTTATCTGCCGGCAGGGGGCACTCTCCCGTAACGATCGCATTGGATCAACGCGCCAATTCAAGAAGAAGAGAAATCAACATCCGACCAGAGCGTGACGAGAGCAGCAACAAAGTATTTACAATTTTTATTCTCTTTGTCCGTTTTGTTGTGCTTACTTTTTGCACATATCATACAGAGATAGTAATGAAATACTACAATTGTTTCGGTTGGTTCGCGAAATAGATAACGTTAATTACTGTTCCTTACTTATCGCAACAACAGCATTGCGTTGTAGTATTGTTTTTTGAGATGTTAATGCTGTGAAAGTATAAACAGAAATCGGTTTACTATCTTTTCGGTTTGTTTTAGGTAACTTAAGTTGGCAAATTGGTGTTTGTTTTTATCGGATGCTTTTGTTTTACAGGACTCCGGTCATGTAAATTACTGCGGAGGATTTGATCTGGAAAACATTACAATATCTTAACTCTTACTATTCCCCCTTTATTCATAATGAATCCCTCAAATATTTTTGGTAGACCCCAAACTGCCTTTCAGCCCACAAGCAACAGTAATCAGTCTGGTAACCTGTTCCAGTCTATCGCACAGCAGAACACAACGCAGGGTGTTGGCTTCGGGCAGACATCTGCATTTAGTCAGCCAACTTTTGGTCAGCTAACAGGGCAGCCTTCTGGCTTTGGCCAAGCCCCTACTTTTGGGCAGACACCTGCTTTCGGTCAGAGTGCTGGATTAACTCAAGGACTGGGGCAACCATCATCTTTTTCATCTTTGGCATCAACTCCAGCCTTTGGACAGGGGTCTAGTTTAGGTCAAGGGACACTGGGATTTGGGGCACCACCTCCTTCATACGCACAAGCCACGAGTCAAAACCAAGTGCCTGCGTTCGGTCAGGTTTCTGCATTCGGACAACCGTCTGGATTTGGTCTTTCCTCTGCCGTCACTACACCGTCCACCAACTTCAGCAACAGTTCTTCCAGCCAGACCAGTTTTAGTCAGTTTTCTTCTCTGCCTGTACCTACAGTAACATCAAGCTCCTCTGGAGGAGGCAGACCTGATAATCCTACCGGTGGCATTGGGACCCAATTTAGTTTCAAGCCTCCCAGTGAAGCTGTTTTCAAACCCATTTTCAGTGTCAGTCCAGAGCCTCCTAGCCTAAAGGCGTCTTCAGCTTCAGAACTTTTCGGGACATCCAAGACTGTGGACAGCGGTACTTCTGGTGGTTCTCTCTTCTCATGTGTAAAGCCAAGCAATCTGGGCTTTAGCTTTTCCCAGCCGGCGGCAGCCCCATCTGTTTCGATCCCAAGTTCGAATTTTTCACAGGAGACACTCGGTGGTGGCAGCAACATAAAGTTCACTTTCTCTCAACCTGCCAATCCTTCAAGTAGCGCTGCACCTGCTTCTCAGCCTACCACTCCATCCACCTTCAGCTTCACAACAAAGACCCTCCAGCCTCAAATAGAGACCAAAGTGCCTGCGTTTGGTGCTCCTACCATAGGATCATATGGATTTGGGGCCTCAAAAACCGAAACCACACAAAAAACAGAGGAGAGAGCCGGTGATGGGCAGAGCAGCAGAGGAGACACGGTTTTTGGGAGTTGTGGCACAAAGCGTAAAGAGGAGATGCTGGATCCAAGTACTGCTCAAGGAAAAACAGATAAAAGTGAAAATGCTGAAGCGGGCGCAGATGGCCCAAGACAACCAGCCAAACGAGCACTAATGAGGCCCCGGGGCCCTGTTGGAGGGCTCTTCCGTAGTGCAATGTCTGATTTAATGAAGTCCAAAGTCAGCCCTGTAAAGAGAGAAGGTCCTCCTCCAGAAAGACCTAATCCTCCTGGTCCAGCTGGTGATGCATCATCTACGACAACACTAAGGTGTCAGGATCCGACAGTTTTGAGAAAAGCAGATGAAATTTGTAAGTTGAAATAAATGTATAATTTATTATAATATATTTATTTATTCATCTTATTTTGTTTTATTTTTTATTATTATTATTTATATTATTACATGCTTTGCCTAGAGGTTGCAAATTCATAGTCGTGGTCTCGACCTGAGATGGATTTTAGACAATATTAAAGGAGCTTACATCTATTCTTGGCTCTTTTTAAGGCTGCTTTTTCTTGAATAATCAGTCTAAGTCATTCATTTAAAAATAATTTTATAAATGAAAAGTAAGTTTTCTAAAAAAAATAAAAATAAACTAATGTTTGGCACAACTATAATTTTGTCTACAAGTAATTTCGCACATTTAAATTTATATTTTCAAATTAAACGTTTTTTAGGATCATGGGAAACATTTCAGTCATTTTCAAGTAATTTTTATTCATAGCAATGCATTTTTATAATGTGCCAGGAATAAAAATCTGTGCTAACATTGTTTTCTTTGCTCATCTTATAGCACCTGAGGCTGACTCTCAGACACCCACTCCAGGTAGACGTGCTGTTCGAAAGGAGAGCACAGACAGTTTAGGTGGCCTTTCCCCATCTGATGCCACTGTCATTCAGTGTAAGGACATACCATCCAACCTCAACAGGAAGGATATTGTTGCACAGCATTTTGGGCAATTTGGGAAGGTGCTGAAGGTGTACTGCAGGCCTCAGAAGAATCTAGCCATTGTGCATTTTCAAGATCATGTGAGCATGTCTAGTTCACTGTATAATAATCAGTGCTTAATGTCAGAAAATGAAATACATTTAATGTGATTGTTACATCTTTTTTACCTCTTAGGCGTCTGCTGCCAAAGCCAAAAAGAGGGGGAAGGTATTTCAGAGAAATGAAATTCATATATTTTATCAAAGAAAAAAGCCAAGTGAGTATGTTAGGCCTGTTGTGTGCTATGAAATTATATTGACTGTTTACAAGAACTGTGCCAATCTTTTCACATTATGCTCACAAGTGCTTATCATTTACAGGTCCAAGTGAAATAGGGGCAAAACCTACAGAGGTCAAAGATCACGAGAGCGGAGAGATGGAGAAAGCGTCTGAATTGTTGCAGCCTTCACGTAATCGCAAACCTCTGCCTAAATTAATGGACTTCTGCGCCACTAGTGCTTTCACTAAAGGGTAATGTATTAAATGATTATATAATTGCAGGTACATGGTTATATTTTATAAGATGTACATCGCAAAATAAAAACAAACAAATGTGAATTAGGTGCGTTTCCATCAAGTTGTTTGAAAGAATGACGGTGATATTGACCATTAGTAAATTAAAAAAGGCCGCGCTTAGAAAATGGAGAGAGGACTGCATTTAGTTACAATTGGGCAAGTTATAAATTTACTAGCAGTGCAGCTTATAATTGCCAAACTGAATTCTGTGCACAGAAGAAGAGATACAGAATTTTTAGCAGGAAGGGCATTTTGGGGTCGTCGAGCCCCAACCTCAGCTGATACAGCTAGACGATTAGTCACATGGGTTTAATGTTCGCTCTCCCATAATTTGTATGAACTCTTTTTTTTGCATGAGTCAAAAACCACCTCAAGCGAGCATATAAACTTTTTTATGAATTAAGGGATTTTTATTTGAAATTTGGCGTTTTCATCACTCGTTTCTGCGCTATTTCAAAATGCGCATAAAATCACTGTGATGGAAACCCAGCTACAGACATACGATACTGTCAACACTGTTACTCTTTCGGTAACAGAGTTTTACACTGACGGACTTCGAACAACAGAAAATCATGATTTTCAGCTATATTAGACAGTTTTACAGAAAATATGATTGTTATAATGGCATGTAACATCTTGTGATCCATGACAATGAATACCAAATTATTAAAAAATTATGACCAAATGTACCTGCAATTAAATAATCACCCATAAATATTTAACTCTGCTAATGAGCAGCCATTTGCATGCTGGTTACTTAGCTCAGGATTATTTATTGTTGCATGTATTATTGCAGCTCTCCAATCAAGAAGTCTTCAATTGCTAAAACTCTTCAGTTCGAAAGTGAATCGCCGCTGGAATCAGTCTCAGAGGAGCGAAGTGTAGAACGACCTGTTATCAACCTGCCCTCAGTTCTCCAGCCTCTGATTGGGCAGGTGGCTGAAACGGCAGAGGAGAGGTACCGCCTCCTAGAGCAGAGGGACAAGCTCTTACGGCAGGGTAAAGCTATATGCACTTTGGTACTGTAATTGTTTTGACAACTTGCATAAAACCACATTAGTAATAGTGAAATATTGTCTTTTTCTCCCTTAAGCTCGGCCCAAAAGAACGGACCTAGACATGTCAAAGGTTTTCGTGGGAACATGCCCAGATATGTGCCCGGAAAAAGAGAGGTACATGAGGGAGACCCGTAATCAGCTAAGCGTCTTTGAGGTCGTTCCAGATACAGAGAAGGTTTGTGACAAAAGAATGCAGTTAATTAAAGCTCAGAAGTAGCAGCCAGTCCTTGCTTTAAAATATTTTTTGACATATTTCAGGTGGACCATTTTGCTGCCATCAAAGAATACAGTAGATCTTCAGCAGATCAGGAAGAACCTCTCCCTCATGAACTTAGGCCACTTCCTGTGCTGAGCATGACTATGGACTATCTGGTGACTCAGGTTATGGACCATGGCGAGGGAAATTATCGTGACTGGTATGATTTTGTCTGGAACAGAACCAGAGGAATTCGCAAGGTGAGCAACTTTCATAATTCAGGGTTCCAACAGGTCCTTAAAATCTTTGAAAGTTTGTGAATCTGGGAAAAAAATTCAAGGCCCTGGGAAGTTTTTAAAAATAAACATGCATAGATATAGGCCATTGAAAGTGCTTGAATCTATTTTGTGCAAGAAGTTTTCTGGGGGAAAAAAATCCACATTATTCCCTGTGTAGTGTAGGATAACGAAATAAAAATTCTAGACTTTTTTGCTTTTTTGCATACTTGTGTTTGACACATGAAAACGTCTAGGGTTACGTATGTAACTGTTGTTTCCTGAGAAGGGAACGAGACGCTGCGTCTCCCTTTCATACTTCCTGCATTCCTGTAACGCCGTCTTTGGCCATATTTCAGATAGCTATATACATCCCGACTCCCGCGTCACCCTGTCTTTGTCGTTAAGCCTCACCATTGGTTGAATTTGATATACACATTCAGACGCACTCCCCCCTGGAGGCGTCCCCAAAGTGTCACCGCAGCGACGCAGCGCGAGTTCCCTCGAAAGGAAACTGTACCAATGTATCTTTAAAGGTAATACGATGTAACCTTGCTCTCACTTGAAATGTGTTCCCACGTTTAGTCCTTAAATTTGAGGGTATTGGACCTGGAAAGTCCTTGAAAGGTCCTTGAATTTGAAGTTAACTAAGGTGTTGGAACCCTTATAATTAAGACCTTGTTTTTTCTGATGAATGACGTTCTCCATCATTCATGAACATATTACATGTGTATGTTAACCTCTACGGTTTGTCTTATTTGTTTCAAAACTGCCAACTAAAAGTCATCTGTCGTTTCAGGACATTACCCAGCAGCATTTATGTGATCCGATCACGGTGTCGCTCATCGAGAAATGTACCCGTTTCCACATTCACTGCGCCCATCACCTCTGTCAGGAACCCATGATGTCTTTCGACTCGAAGATCAACAATGAGAATATGACAAAATGCCTGCAGAGTTTGAAGGAGATGTATCAAGACCTTGCGACCAAAGAGGTGTACTGCCCCAATGAGGCGGAGTTCCGCCAGTACAACGTGTTGCTAAAGCTCAATGATGGAGATATTCTTCGGTATGGATGTGAAAAAAGCCATTAAGCTAAAATAATTATAATTTTGTTTTCTTTTAGTCCTGTGAACTCTGATGTTGCTCTTTGAAGTACATGAAGCTTTTTATATCAGCAGGAAGTGTTCACAGACATTCCTTAATTGATGCATGTGTTTTTGTGTGAACGCAGTGAGGTGCAGCAATTTCGTAAAGAAGTGCGAGAGTCTCCGGAGGTGGATTTCGCTGTGCAGGCCTTTGCAGCGCTCAACAGTAATAACTTTGTCCGTTTCTTCAAACTTGTAAATGCGGCTTCTTATCTGAGCAGCTGCATGCTTCACAGATACTTCAATCAGGTAAGTGCATCTCTATGAAGAATTATATACTAGTTGCTAAATAGGAAGGTTAGTGTATTACTAAAGAGCCTTTCAAGGGATTTACAGATATAGTGGAGTGAGAAAACAAATACTAACTCAATCCAGTATGGTTCTGATTTAGCGTGTAAATAATTATTACAATGTATGTCTGTCTTTCCCCGTTTGCTTAGGTGAGGAGCAAGGCCCTGAAAATCCTCAATGTGGCCTTTACTGTCGGGTCACAGAGATCTACTATTTTCCCAATCGACGACTTTGTCAGAATGCTTATGTTTCGTAATGCTACTGAAGCAGCAGACTTCATTCAGCAGTTTGGCCTCAGTGTCAGTGATGGGTATGTCTTGTTTAAGCCGTATCATTTGGGAATGGGTTTATTCTTACATGCAGTAGTATCATTTTGCAGATGCAAAATTCTTTAAGGCTGTTAAACTGATAAGATTTTGTGACCGTTCACCCAGCCTGGTAGAACTTAGCCGGACGGCCTATCAGGAACCAGATTGCTCCCTGCCGCAGAAGAAGTCGGTTGCTATCGAGAGGAAGAGAACTGTGCTGATTGGAGAGGTGGTCAACAGTGGGCCGCTGCCTAATCCACCCCAGCACACCCCGGTTTGCAGCTTTGACTCTAGCAACAAGTATACTGGAGATCGTCTGTCCATAGATCCTCCACCAGCCGACCTGAAAGGTATAAATCTAGTGAGCATTTGTATGAAGTATGCCCCTGTAAAATGCATTTTTACTTAAACAGGTTTGCCATTTTTGCAGGGTATTCACAGAGGCAGGACATGCCTGAACCACGGCTGTTTGGAGAAACCTCTGCCACAGCCGAACCTTTGAAACCCAAAATCACAGAGGAAACTGGAGAGAAAACTCAGACGGCAGAATCCACTCTGCCGAATTCCCAGCTGATCTTCCAACCCATAACCACCTTACAGCCAGCCCAGCCCCCACCTCCTCCACCAAAACCAGCATACACGGATCAGGTGAGAGACTTGTGTCAAGACGATCTGGGGTTTAAAGATTACTTCTTCCATACCTTATATGCTGTTAGGATTGTTTGCAAGCATTTTCTGTAATTTATTCACCCCCATGTCATCCAAAATGTTGATGTCTTTCTTTGTTCAGTCGAGAAGAAATTCAGTTTTTAAGAAAAACGTTCCAGGATTTTTCTTAATTTATAGACTTTATTGGACCTCAACAGTTTACTGTTTCAATGCAGTTTAAAATTGCAGTTCAACGCAGCTTCAAAGGGCTCTAAACGATCTCAAATGAGTCATAAATGTCTTATCCAGCAAAACGATTGTCATTTTCAGCAAGAAAAAAATAAAAGGACTTTTAGGGGCTGTCCACACGGAGACGCGTATCAATGTATACGTAAAATTTGTTATCGTATTGGCGTTTCATCCACACGGATCCGGCGTTTTTGAAACCGGGTCCTAAAGTGGATAAATCTGAAACCGACACCCTTGCGGTTTCGTCTGTACAGCCAATCCGTATATTTTGTGAAGCGAAAGCATCATCACATCACGTGTCGGAAGCGTCACACGTAACAGCAACAACAATAACGCCGGACTACGTGATTGTGTTCGTGCTACAGAAGCTACTAAAGCCTACTAGCTTTATTACAGCAAAATCTATTGCTTCTATGCAATTGCGGTGACCAACCATGACCAACAAGCGATAATGGACAACACCATACGTTGGTTATGCGCATGCTCAAAGTCTTCTTCTCCGTGTATAGTGTATATCTGTGGCAGAATTACAGCGCCCCATACTGGTCCGGCATATATACTACACCGCTTTCAGTCGGTTTCAGTGGTTTCGTGTTTACGGATTATTTTTTTAGAGCAAGGAAAAAAAATGATCGGATAGGGAATGCACCGGCTTCGTGTGGACATAGCCTCAAACCACAACTTCTCGTTTTGAACCAATGTGTGACGTGCCAGCACAACCTTACGTAATGCGTCATCATGTCAAAAGGTCACACTTCACATATTTGAAATGCACATTTGCAGACCATTTTAAACAATAAACTGACACAAAGACATGAATTTTAACCTCTTAGTTTTGAAAGCTCTGAGAGTGTAGTTTTCATTTGTCATCATTTTGGGAAAAGATCGACATAATGCGAGTCATTTTCTAAAAGGTCACGGGCCCCCCCAAGCGACCCACTGGTTTTTACATATTTATAACACTAATACCCTATCCTAAACCTAAAGATCTTGACCAACTATGTATCTTTGGAAAGCTCTAAGAGTGTAGTTTTTATATTACATCACAATGTCTGTAAAAGTATGACGTAGTGAGAGTCAGTTTCTAAAATGTCATGGGACACAGATGGGCCCAATTTCTCTTTACATATTTGGAACACTAATACCCTGTTGTAAACCTAAAAAACATTGACAAAGTATATATCACTGGAAAGCTCTAAGATTTTAGTTTTCATATATAATCATCATTTTGGTCGGGTGATAAAAATAATGTAGTGACAGTTTTTTGTTACATTACCCTTCCCCATAGGAATGCATATTAATTTTAGATATTCATAACATTATATCCTAGTATAAATCTACATAAATGTTGACAAACTAAATATCATTGGAAAGCTCTAAGAATTTAGTTTTCATTTGAGCAGTTTTAACAATTCAGTGACAGTATTTTAATAATTTGTGACAAGAGTATGCAGCAAACCGTTGACACCTAGTGGCCTTTGTTGGTAAAACCACTTAAAAAGTGTCACAAACCAATTTTTTTTTTAATTTTTAACTTTTAACTACTTGAGACTTATGGCTTCATGTTTACATTATTTCTTTCAGTATTTGTGAAACATTTAGATTTTATCAAATTAATGTTATTGCATTATTTTTAATTATTAAAATAAATTTAAACTGCTATAACAATTTTTCTGTTTAATATTTTCACCTCCACTTTCACCTTTTCACTTGAGTGAAAAACTTTAAATTGTCCTCTTTAAAACAAGACCAAGATTCAGCTTCTAGACTAGAAAATGCCAGAGTTATATTCATTTGAAGGTGCACATCAACTTTTCACCCCCCCACTCAAAGGGTTGTGGTGACAATTAAGAGGTTTTAAACTGTTGGGGTCCAATAAAGTCTATTAAATCAACCAATATTAGGGAGTAAATAAAAAAGTAAGACATTGAGATATCGTCCGGTATTTTTTTCCAATAACTTTTTGTGCAATAACTTTGAATCATTTAGGTGGTTTGTATCTATACATAAGTTTAAAGAAAAACATTTCAGTTTTAAAAACTGTGTACAGCAGTCCTGTTTTCTGAGTTGTATGCATCCTCATCAATGTGATCTTTGGCAGGATATCATGGCTGTGGTGGACTCGGTGCTCAATGATGTCCTGGACGTAGAAGTCTCTAATGTAACTCGTGCAGCTGCTGATTATGTGTCCGCTGCTATTAGGTACACATTTCATTGTTATATAACTGCTTTAAAATACAGTATATTTTCTCTCTACTGAAAATTGGTTTTCAGAACATCCAATGTTGGTGTAATCTGCAACTTCTTAAATTCAATGATCATAAAAGGTGGTTTTGACGAAAGCAAGTTTCTGAGCAGCATTAACGCAAAAGCTTTATTCATGGAACTTTCCAATTCAGATTTACTTGCATGCTTTAGTTATCCTGGTCCATTTTAAACTAGTATTGAATCTAGTACTGCGTTCGTCCTACAGTGTGGCTGACAACGAGCTGGAAACGATAGTGAGTGAAGTCAATAAACAGATGCTGGAGGAAATATCCACATCAGAGATCAAAGCTGAGAAGGACAGAATTGCAGAAGAGAAACGCAGGATGGAAGAAATCAGGTATGTGAGAGACACTTCATCTTAATTTAGTACAATAGGAGTGTTTGATTTGTATAAAATTATTCAAACTTTCCTTGATTGTGTTTGATGTCAGACGAAAAGAGGTCTTCCTTGAGCAGTTCAGTGTTGAGCTGTCATCTAAGATCAGTGAGGAGGTGCTAACTGAGACCATCTGTGAAACTGCTGAGGCTGAATTCAGGTACCAGCCTTACCCTAACTAAACATCATGGGGAGTCAAGCACATTTTACTATCTATTGTAGAAAGTGCTGTGCAAATAAAATGGAATTGAATTGTTATGACTGATTTCATGAAATTCATCCAAACCAAACTGGCCAAAATAATACACTGTCCTTCAAAAGTTTTTGGAAGACTTAATCTTTTTTTTTATATTTATTTTTTGAATAATAGTTAACCCATCTAACTATGGAATAACACAAATGATAAGAGCCTTCCACAGTTTGGACAATTGCAATAAATATACAAATCATTCTAAAAGCATCACGTTCCGCGCTCTAGATTACTCCTGGGATTTCATTTATATTTTCAACTTGGGCAGAGACACTTTTGAGGTGAATAGCGTGTGTTTTCGCGGCAATTGCGCCTCCCAATTCGAGTAATTTGCATCAATCCCGTGTCTCTTTGTATCTTTGCATTGACTTTGTATGTAATTTACTATGCAAATCGTTAAAGGCGTCATAGCGTGAAAATTAGACTTTTTTCATGTTTAAGTGCTATAATTGCGTCCCCAGTGCTTCTATCAAACTAGAAAATGTGAAAAAGATCAACCCAGTAACTTTAATTGAGTAAGCCATTTTCTGCATGCATGTGAAAGGTCGTTTAGATTTCGCCTTTTTTGTGAGGTAGGTAAGGCGAATTACAATAATACCGCCCCCTTTATTTGCACTATTCAACCACAGCACTGCCATTTAGTGCAGATAGAAAGAGGGAGAAAAGAAGGACTTGACAGCACAGTTGAGTTTGAATAACAACAAACCACCATCATTGTGATCAGTGTTTGCATTTCATCTGCTCACAACACACCCAAAACGGCACACTTTTGTTCAGGCCTACAAATTAGCATTTTTAACATGCTATAATAAATTATCTATATGGTATTTTGAGCTAAAACTTCACATACAAACTCTGGGGACACCAAAGATTTATTTTACATCTTAAAAATATCTCATAATATGACCCCTTTAATATTTGTGTTTTGTGTGTACACCCCATTAGAAGGATCTCTTGACAAAAATGCAATAAAATATACATAACTATATTATCAATGGTGTATAAAGATCTTACAAAATGAACTGTATTGTTTTTGTTACCTTAGAATAAGCCGTTTTATCTACATACACCGCGGGTCCCCTTACATGAAAGTCGCCATTTCGCGCTACTATGTTTCATGTTCATTTTTTTAATAGCTCTAAGCATACACCTTTATATAATTTTTTTTAAAGATGATAAAACATGTTTTTGACGGCACATGATGTTGTTCTTTCAGGTTTGCATTAGAGGAGAAAGAGGCTTTTATTGCTCAGTGCTCAAAGGAGGAGAGTGACAGGATAGTGGAGGAGATGCTTGCTGAAGAGGTGACGGCAATGGCACAGGAGGTCCTGGATTATGAGTTGAGACGCATCCGCAAGTTCATCAAGAGGTTTGTGCAGCTATCTCTTTTTTTTTGTGTGTGTTTTTGGGAATACTATGGGTTTCTTAAATAGGGCTTAATTTTTAATTTGAAATAATTTTTAAGAAACTATGACAGAAAAATGAACACATACTAGATTATTAATGAATTAACTGGTTTTAACAGAAACCTCTAACAAGAAAAGCTGCGTGATGAAGTGAAACTAAAGGGTTAATAAACACAAACTGATGCGCTTTCTATATGACACACTCTACATAATACTAAGCCTTATATACAACCTAAATGTATTATACAACATGGAAGACCTAAACTAAGTTATGTACTAGTAAAGTTTAACTCCTGTTGTGGATGTGCACCATAACTGTGCACTTTTAAACACATCCAAGGCATAAGCTTCATAATATTAAGCAGCTTTAAATCTTTTGCTATCATTTTAGCGAATAGCTATGTTGTGTTATGCTCTCACCTGTTCTCAGTCAAGATGTGCTCGTATCGGTATGTGGTATCTCTTGACGTTTGATGTTTAAATATGAGATGATATGAGGAAACTTGTGACGGTGCTGTACATTTTGCATCTGACTGACTGTATTTTCATCCTGCCGAAGTGAATCCCAAAATCACGGCATCCTTTTAAACCATAGTGCATCAGTGATGTGAAGTGTGTTCGGCTTCACAGAATTGCGCGGATCTGTGGTTGCGGCAGTGCGGGTGGCATACTTCATCTGTTTGTTTTTGAATCATGCATGTTAAAGTTACTGATGTCATACGCCGGTTTGCGTAGCTCAACACAACGTCAAACACGTGACGCACCCAGTTTTTAATACCACAAGCACTTGTAATGCTAACCAGACATCCAAATGCCACCATATCCAGAATAAATTAATAAACCCACATGATCATCGTTTTCGTGATCGATCATCGATGCCACATTCGATTACTCGAGCAATCGAGTACTCGTGCCCATCCCTAGTATGGTCAGATATGACCTTCCTTCTTTTCCACAGAAGTACTACCAGCAATAAAGACTAAGGTCAGATGTAAGCTTTCCAACCAGGGAGGAAAACCTTGTCTTTGAATTTTATTTTCATCATACGTTGTTTTAATAAAGGTGATTGTGACATTTCAAATAAGCCTTTGACTTGCATGTAAACATTTATTCCACTTTGTAGAAAATACCGCCAAATTTATTTATTGTGTATCACCATTCACCAAAAAATTACCGAGATATGAATTAAGGTTGATATCGCCCAGCTCTAGTCTTAAAGGTGCAATGTGTAAATTTTAGCGGCATCTAGTGGTGAGGTTGTGAATTGCAACCAACGTCTCAGTCCACTGCTCACTTCTTGCTTTTGAAACACATAGAGAAGCTACGGTTGCCGCCAGACAAATATGTCATCGTTGGAGACAACTTAGTAAAAAAGATGGTCTGTTAAGGGCTTCTGTATAAACATGGCTGCACAAAATGGCGGCTTCCATGTAAGGGGACCCTCTGTGTATGTAGATAAAACGTCTCATTCTAAGGCAATAAACACATAACGGTTCATTATAAAAAGGTCTTTATCCACCCCTGATAATATAGTTTTGTATATTATTTTGCATTTCCGTCAAGAGATACTTCTAAAAATTACACACTGCACCTTTAAATGATTGTCCATGCAGATAGTGAGTACCTGAATAGCAAAGGAAGTCTTTTCTTCTTTAAAAACCATTAAAGAACAATTCAATGTATGTACTGCAGGTGGCTTGATGTGGTAGCTGTGCGTCGTCAGCTGAAGAGACAGATGCGTGGCTTCCCTGCAGCCCCAGGCTGTGTCGATCCACGGTTCAAATTAAAGGCCTTTGTCCCCAGTGCCCCTTCAAGCCCCTCTCTGGACCTCCTGGCCCAGGGGATGGTTAACCTGGGCAACTCTGGGAACATGGCTGTGTCTTGCACAAGGTGAGCATACAAATTAAGATGGCTACACTTTGTGGATATTTTTGATGTGCTTCCTAAGAAACCTCAATGATCCGTTTTAAAAATTATAGGTTGCTTAAAATGAGACAGGAAGCAGTTCATCAAATGAAAGTTTCTTACTATTATAATCTTTTACTGAGGTGAGTGCAACTTTTAAAAATATGCTAATTTTTTGAAGATTCTCATATATTGTCTATATGCTAAAATATAATTTTTTCTAGTGAGCGTGTATGGATGCCTCTTGACCTGCCCACCCTTGTGGCAGAAAGCATTCCTGATGCACCTAACAGGATCTTCTGGAAAGCCAGTCTTTTATTGCCCAGCGACTGTGATAGTGACACAAGCTTTGCCAGCAGGTAACCAAATGTGTGATGGGAAATCTGTGAGTTTTTTTTAAACCATGTGAAATTGTGCATGACCTCTAGTTCATCCATGCAGGATTATGACAGATTGGCTTGAGGTGAAATTGGGCGGAGAAAATACAAGTGATGAATTTGAGAAAGAACAACAAGGACCCCTGAAAACGCTCTGTGTTAGTCACAGTTTGAGAAACGTTAGAGAAAACACTCATGAAGTTCACATCGCTATAAAGGTGAGCTTTCGAGGTTAAGCCACTTAATACCACATATATTGACTAGATGATTAAACAGTGTGTTTGTGTGTACAGGCATGTCATGGGCCATTGTGTGAGGAAGATCAGTGCTTGTTAGAGAAACGAAAGGCGCTTCATGGGACCAATGCACTGCTTTTGCTACTGCCCCCTGTACTGCAAGAGGAGGAAGATGTGACTCTGCTCTCAGCATTTCTCCAGCTGAGACAGGTGCAGCAAGCCAGCTGCTGGCACTCTCCTTTACCCCTGGCTGTAGTGGTTACTGATAATGAAGAGGATGTTATCAGTGACCAGGGTTTGGAAGAAGGTAATTTCAATGACAATATTGATGTTATGACTTAGTTTGATAAGAAAGTACATTTAAATCTGCGGTCTGCTTTTTGTATTTGTCACACTTTCACAGCCCTCAAGTTGAAAACATTGGTCAAAGATGGTCTTATCTCAGAATACATCTTTATCCACATACCAGCAGCCCTCAGTGACCTGCAAGGCTCAGCGCAGGTTAGTCTGAAACACATTAATTAGAATCTGCAGTTTATTATATAAAAAATTAAAAGACCACTTCAAGATTATTTTCAGTTTTTCTAAATACTATTTATAGGTACACTCTTAGAATGGTTAAAAACAACACATTAGTTTTGAATCTGGGACAACACACCCACCACCCATCTCTGTTTCATTATTGAAACGACACATTTTGTGTTACTTTTAACACAAAATCAACACAAAATGACAGATAATGTGTTAAAATTTCACGTGTTAAAAGCTTAACACAAAAAGATGTGTAAAAAATTAACACATCCTTTCTGTGTGTGTTAAAGGATTAGTCAATTTTCTTTTAATTTACTCACCACCATGTCATCCAAAATGTTGATGTCTTTCTTTGTTCAGTCGAGACGAAATTATGTTTTTTGAAGAAAACATTCCAGGATTTTTCTCATTTTAATGGACCACAACACTTAACTGTTTTAATGCAGTTCAAAATTGCAGTTTAAAAGGACTCCAAACGATCTCAAACGAGGCATAAGGGTCTTATCTAACGACACGATTGTCATTTTTGGCAAGAAAAAAAAGCACTTTTAAACCTCAACTTCTCGTCTTCCCCCATTCGTGTGACATGCCAGCGTGATCTTGAGTAATACGTCGTCACGTCAAGAGGTCACGGATGACGTATGCGCAACTACGCCCCAGTGTTTACAAGTGTGGAGAAGGAGGACCATCCGGCGTTGTTGTATATCGAATAATACTAATAAATGTCTTCGTGTCAGTTTATTGTTTAAAATTATCCGCAAATGTTCGTTTCATATATGTAACATGTGACATTTCGACTTCATTATGCAATTACTTGAGGTCGCGCTGTCTCGTCACACAGCTGAAGGAAGAAGAGAAGTTGCGGTTTAAAAGTGCATAATTTTTTTTCTTGCAAAAAATGACAATCGTTTTGTTAGATAAGACCCTTATGCCTTGTTTGAGATCGTTTAGAGTCCTTTGAAACTGAAATTTTAAACTGCATTAAAACTGTTAAGTGTTGGGGTCCATTAAAGGCCATTAAAATGAGAAAAATCCTGGACTGATTTTCTTTCTGTAATTTCTTCTCAACTGATGTGCCCTGATATGAATGACTTCTAACATTTTGTAAAAGTTACCAACAATAAGCATAGTCTACAAGCTATGTTTTTCAATTTTAGATATTATTAATGATATAAATGTAATGTTAAAGGGACACTCCACTTTTTAGAAAATATGCAAATTTTCCAGCTTCCCAAGAGTTAAACATTAGATTTGTACCGTTTTGGAATCCATTCAGCCGATCTCTGGGTCTGGCGCTACCACTTTTAGCATAGCTTAGCATAGTCTATTGAATCTGATTAGACCATTTATTGATTTTACGCAGCGCCTGAAAATAGTCCCCTTGGTAACTTTCAATAGGAGAGGACTATTTTCGGGCACTACGTAATATCATTGCGCCCCCTGCAGCCATGTCACAGCAGCAAAGTCCTTGATTATTACGCCAGAATGAGACTTTAGTTCCCTGCCATATCTGTCTAGAAAATCGCAACTTTTAATTTTCCGTTGGCCTTAGTACACGATGTAACTACAGAAGAGTCAAATTTTAAATAGGAAAAATATCAAAACTCTTTGTTTATTTTTGAGCATGATGCTAAATGGTTTAATCAGATGCAATAGATTGTGCTAAGCTATGCTAAAAGTGGTACTGCCAGACCCCAAGATCAGATTCCAAAACTGTAAAAATCAAATGTTTAACTTTATGGGAGCTGGAAAATTAGCATATTTTCAAAAAAAGTGGAGTGTCCCTTTAACATGTAAAATATTTTATACTATATAAAATACTTTTGAAAAAGGCAGTTGAAGCTGAGCAGTGATTTTAGTTTATCAAAAGTATTTTTTTTTTTTGTTAATATTCCACCTTAGATGAGTGACATAGTGAGATGGCTTGCGTCCCGCTCCTCTGCTGGCCCGGTCCTCTCCTCTCAGACACTGCTCCAGGTTGTTGAATTAGGCCTGTGCCATGAGTTCCACTCCAGGCTACAGAGAGACCAGGAGGACAGAAAACATGCAGGTCTTCCGTCTCAGCACCCAGAACCCATAGTGCACCTCTGTAACAGCGTGTTGAAATTCCTGGCAGATGTCGTCTCATCCGACCACCTGACCAGTCTCTGCTGGCCACCTCCAGAGTTTTTATACCCTGAGAACATTGAGATGATTCCTCATCAGGCCTGGAACTCTCCGGAGCACCTGAACTGGCTGAGGAGGGCCATTCTTAGCCGTCAGCTTCCTGAATGGGATCTGCCTCCTATAAGTGGTAGGTTCTGTTTTTGAAAATAACTTGGGTGTCATTTTGATAAAGCATTGAATTGGTTTGTGTGTTTGTATTATCAATGTGTATACTGTAGTATCCTGTGAAACTAAAACCTAACCTCCTTTTCTCAGCTACATGGCCACACTTGTGTGCATCTATACTGAAGTATGTATCCCAGATACCAACCTCACCCTTAAGCCAACCCATCCTAATGTCCCGCCTAGAGAACCTGCTGAGAAGGGTGAACTTCCAGTGCTTAAATATGAACAGTGCAGATGAAGATGACCCTGTGGAGAATAGACCGTCTTTTTACGATATTCCCTGGGATGAGATCATATGTCTGTGTGTAGAGCATCGTATGAAGGACTGGAATTTACAGCCGCTTATGGCCGAAGGTAAGAGTCGCAGACTTAAAGGGATAGTTCACCCAAAAATGAAAATTCTGTCATTTACTCACCACCATGTTGTTTACAAACCTGTATGAATTTCTTTGTTTTGCTGAACACAAAGGAAGATATTTTGAGCAAGGTTTGTAATAGTTTTTGAGCACCATTGACTTCCATAGTAGTAATTTTTTTCTTTTTTCCTATTATGGAAGTCAATAGAGCTGCTTTATTTTTCAGGTTTTCCAGACTACAAGTCGCACTTTTTTCATAGTTTGGTGGGTACTGGAACTTACAGTCAGGGATGACTTGTACGTCAAAATTATTTCATATGAACCAAGAGAAACCATTACCGTCTACAGCAGCGAGAGTCAGCTCTATGCTGCTCCTTTATTTATGTAAATCAATGGATTCAGCGATGTGGAATGACTTCAGGACATTTTTTAACTTGATTTGGCTTGTTGTGTTAATTTAGCGTATTCAGACTCCCAGGTATGTTTGATATGGTATTGTGTTTAGTGAATAAATGATAATGTTACGTTTACATATACAGACACCTATTCATTCTGCTGTTCTGTGCTATTGTTTAGTTGAATAACTTGCCTTTCCAGATTAAATGTCTGTTCTCCGGCTTGGATTTTGTGAAATAATTTTCTAAATAAAGTGATGTATAGTCCAGTGCGACTAACACTCACCTAAAGGATTACACCTGTTCAATTGCTCATTAATGCAGTTATCTAATCAACCAATTAAATGGCAGTTGCTTCAAGGCATTTAGGAGTGTGGTCCTGGTCAATACAATCTCCTGAACTCCAAACTGAATGTCAGAATGGGAAAGCTTGACACCGCCGTCGGTGTATGAATGAGTGAGTGAATGGGAAAAGCAATGTTTAAGTAATTTTGAGCGTTGGATGGTTGTTGGTGCCAGACGGGCTGGTCTGAGTATTTCACAATCTGCTCAGTTACTGGGATTTTCCAGCACAACCATTTCTAGGGTTTACAAAAAATGGTGTGAAAAGGGAAAAATATTCAGTATGCGGCAGTCCTGTGAGCGACAATGCCTTGTTGATGCTAGAGGTCAGAGGAGAATGGGCCGACTGATTCAAGCTGATAGAAGACCAACTTTGACTGAAATAACCACTCGTTACAACCGAGGTATGCAGCAAAGCATTTGTGAAGCCACAACACGCACAACCTTGAGGCAGATGGGCTACAACAGCAGAAGACTCCACCAGGTACCACTCATCTCCACTACAAATATGAAAAAGAGGCTACAATTTGCACAAGCTCACCAAAATTGTACAGTTGAAGAATGAAAAAAAATGTTGCCTGGTCTGATGAGCCTCGATTTCTGTTGAGACATTCAGATGGTGTCAGAATTTGGTGTAACAGAATAAGAACATGGATCCATCATGCCTTGTTACCACTGTGCAGGCTGGTGGTGGTGGTGTAATGGTGTGGGGGATGTCTTCTTGGCACACTTTAGGCCCCTTACTGCCAATTGGGCATCGTTTAAAACCACGGCCTACCTGAGCATTGTTTCTGACCCTTTATGACCACCATGTACTCATCCTCTGGTGGTTACTTCCAGCAGGATAATGCACCATGTCACAAAGCTCGAATCATTTCAAATTGGTTTCTTGAACATGTCAATGAGTTTACTGTTCTAAAATGGCCCCCACAGTCACCAGATCTCAACCCAATAGAGCATCTTTGGGATGTGGTGGAACGGGAGCTTCATGCCCTGGATGTGCATCCCACAAATCTCCATCAACCGCAAGATGCTATACTATTAATAAGGGCAAACATTTCTAAAGAATGCTTTCAGCACCTTGTTGAATCAATGCCACTTAGAATTAAGGCAGTTCTGAAGGTGAAAGGGGGTCAAACACAGTATAAGTATGGTGTTCCTAATAATCCTTTAGGTGAGTGTATATATATTTTTCCTCTTCAAAACGCATTTTTGACTGCTGCGACTTATACTCTGGAGCGACTTATAGTCCTAAAAATATGGTATCTTCCTTTGTGTTCAGCAGAACAAAGAACAGGTTTATAACAACATGAGGGTGAGTAAACTACAGACTTTTTGGGGGGTGAACTATCACTTTAAGGAAATACACTCCAACTTCACTCCGGGTTTTCTTTTTCATGCGTCTAACACGTATTACCATTAATTCCATCTGAATTTCAGATCTTTTTCTTTGTTATAAAACTGTCTGTGTTTGTATTTTTTCCTTTTGCTGTCACAGATGCCCTCACTGATAATGGCGAAATTCTCGTGTACTTTAACAAAGACAGCTTGGAGGGTTTCCAGCCCCCCGACATCTGGATTGAGGCTGTGAAACAGACATACCATGAGAAGCAACGGGCATCCGAAATGTACATCTTGTATTTGTATTTTTTGCATTATAATCTAATATAACAATCACATATTTCACAGAGTTGTCTGACAATTACGGTTTAAAAACAGGCTTAAACTGAATTTCTTTTTTTTATAGCTTAAAGGTCAGAGTGCCTTCAACTGCATCCAGACGCAGACTTCTAAAGCAGCAACTTTTTCAAAGCCAGATAGACGTGGAGGACCGACCTTCCGTTCCAGACACCACAGATGTCCCCATAGCGCAGCGCCTTGAACGTATTCTCTCTTCTGTCCGCAAGATGAACGTTGAGGGGAAGAGGTTTGCTTTTTCAGTTTTAATATTATGATTAACCAGAGTTTGCTTAATGTTTGTACATAACACAGACTATATTTTAACGTGTCTGTAGGATTGGAGATCAGATTCAGCGTCGGATTGAAGGAGATCACCCCGCCTCTTTTAATCTTGATCTGTCCACTGCCCTCCTCTCAACCACTCCTTTTATCACAAACTCCTCCCACAAGCGCCCTGGCTCTCGCACAGTCCATATACAGGTACAGTTATACCAAAGCCCTGAGCATTACATTAACTAGTTAAATGTAACTAGTTAAATGTTATGTAGCATTTATTATAAATGCATTTTATCTGTATGTTATTTGAAGGAAATGGGATCAGATGAGCCTGTTGAGAAGCAATCATCTCCTTTCCTAAAGAGCACACCGTTTACTCCAGACACCACACATACTTCTGTAGTAGAGCAACTTCAACATACTCTCTCTGTTGTTCAAAAGATGAACATCGAGGGTCAGAGGTTAGCTGAAAATTTTTTGGCTATTCCAGTGGGTTTGAGACTTCTATTGCATTACAATAATTAAGTAGTATGAAAATGAAGTCTTTTAAAAATAATAAAAATGTAACATAGTACTAAATATTCTGGTTTGTGGTCAAAATTACAGTCCTTTTAAAATCTAGAAAAGCATACTACACTTGGGTTTGACTTTCGTTTATACCGCGACTACAGAACCAGGAATGGTTTCTGCTGCAGTCATTATATTACATCATACTGACATCCAAGATTTTATGTTTTTTATGCAAATTAATTTTCCTTACTGGTCAAAGTCAAAATGTACTTTATTAATGTCATTCAAACTATACAACGTGTACACAGCAAAACGAAATTGCTTTCCCAAGCCCAATGTTGGGGTAGGTACAGCAGTAGGACAAAAACATAGAGCTGCTATGAGCAGTACAATATCATATATATTTAAATTCCCCCATTTGACAGACATAACTTATTTAAATGTGGAACAATATGCACAGAATATGATGATATGATGCATTGGAAGATTTTTTTGTTTCAAAAATGTATGACAAGGCAATACAAAAATGGTGATATCTACTTTTATCTGTAGGATTGGAGAGCAGATTCAACATCGGATTGAAGCCGATCCTTTGTGCTCTGCCACTTTTCCTTATTTCCTTCCCTCCACCCTTCTCTCTTCACCTCCTTTGAACATAACCCCATCTCGAAAGCATCCTGCTGCTGCTGATGATGTCCACAAACAGGTACATCTATAACAGACCCTTGAACATAACTACAATTAAAGTAAAGTTAAAGGGGACATATCATGAAAATCTGGCTTTTTCCATGTTTAAGTGTTATAATTGGGTCCCCAGTGCTTCTATCAACCTAGAAAATATAAAAAAGAATAACCCTGTAACTAAGTTTTTGTAAACAATTCTCTGCAAGCATTAAAAATTACTTCTACATATTTTTATGAATTATTTTACATCTGAAAAAAGTCTTGTGAAATGTTTCCTTTAAAAAGTAGTTTTTATTGCAAATGCTGTAAATTTATTAATTTGTGTTATTTTAAGGAAATGGAAATGAATGAACCAGCTGAGAAGTCATCTCCTTGGGAGAAAGGCAGGCCAGTGTCTTTGTTACAACGTCTGCAGGACTTGAAACGAGAAATATCAAGTCAACAAGAGGAGGATCGTGTGTGTGGTTTTAAACTGAAGTGTCTTGTAGACATGGTTGAGACTTGAAGCTGTTTCAGGTCATCACAATAAAGATGAATAAGTAATTTGACCAACTGTTGGTCATCCATTTTCAAAACCATGATCTTTGCATGTAAATCTTTATTTAAACATTGTTAGAATCATCGCGTTTGTCTTTAAAGATGTGATCAAAGTTCAAAAATATTTTGCTGAATTAAAACGTATATTTTTGGACAACAATAAAAGTGAGTTTTATTTCACTTTTGTATGAGTTTTTTTATTGCTTTAAATGTTAAACAATGCTGTGAAGTATGTTTTATGGATTTATATTGATTAATTTCTGTGTTTTGCATTGCCTGGGGTAACCTAAAGTTTTAAATAAGCAATTGCCAAAAATACATTGTATGGGTCAAAATTATAGATTTTTGTTATGCCAAATAACATGTTACATGAGAGTATTTTGTAAATTTGTAAAAACAAAACTTATTTTTGTGAGTGGATGCAGTGCTAAGGACTTCATTTGGACACATTCGAAGAAGATTTTCTCAATATTTTGACTTTCAGATGATGCATTTTAAAATATGTTTTTTGAAGTTGTTGTTTTTTTTGTTCTTTTTTCATTGTTTCTCTGTATGTCTATTTTAGAGCACAGAGTAATGTTTGCATCAATGATGTATGTTATGTTTACTAATCATAAAAGCATAATAAGAAATTCATTGTGGAAGTGACACGATTAAATGAAAATTGTACATTGGAAAAAAACTTTTGCCAATATCTTTATCTTTCAAGTTTAATTTCCCACAATCAAAGAGAATGTGAGCAAAAATCACGACTCAGGAGTTATTTTTCAGTCCCCGTGAACTGGATGTTGCAATATCTACTAATTACTTTTGGCCCAAAACCTTAAGGCTTCTGCCAAAATACACTTAGGATGAGAGGGATTTCATCTTTCAACATGACAACGACACAAAGCACATCTCCAATCAACAAAGGAATGGCTTTACCAAAACAAGATACCTAAATTGCATCGGTGATCTGAAGAGGGCTGTGCACAGGAAACACCCAACCAATTTGACACAGAATGCTTTTGCAAAGAAAAATGTCAAGATGTGTGAAAGTGAGTGAGGCTTACTCATTAAGATTGAATGCTGGGATAAAATATAAAGGTGCTTTAGCTTAGGGATGTGCAGACTTATACAACCTGGTTGTTGTAAAATTTTTGTGTGTAATTTTTTCACCAGAAAATGATTTTTATTGTTATTCACTTTAATAAATAGGTTGGAATAAAGGGAATGGCACTGGTTTTTAAATACATATTAAAAGAAAGTTCTTTCTAGTCTGTCTCTGGACATTGGATAATGTCATTGTTTGAAGATCTTGGGGAGTCTGTTTCACATGTGGTGTCTGGTTTGCTGTGGAGGCATTGGCATGTATGGGTCACACTTTCATGAATGGGTAAGTTTACCGTCTAGAAAAAACAACTTTGAGAGAGAGAAATCTCTCAAAAATTCTTGGGAGACAACATACAACATATAAAAGGCATGAACCAGAATACCCAGCAAATAAAGAAGGGATAGCTCTTTAAAGATCATCAAATATTTGTTTTATTTTACTTTGTGTATGCACAACTAAGGAAGAAACAATGTTATGGACGTATCTTTTCTCCATTATGGACATAACAATTCTGAAATTTACACTTAATTAGGCTAACCTTAGAAAAGAATAATAACAAAACATAGACTGCATGGGTACCATGCAATACATTGAGTATTATACTGTTATTATAGATGTTCTGCGTATAAGGTTATCTGTTGTTTGTACATTTCTGTAAACACATAAAATATAATTTTATTAGATTAATATTCATATTTATGTATAACATTATTATATCATTATTATTATTATACGGAGGCCAAAGTACTCAAAAATATTTAATTGGTTAATAATAATAATAATAATAATAATAATAATTGGTTTTATTTATTTCGCAATGATTTAATAATCAAATAAATCCGTGGCTATATTATTTTCGAGATTTATTATTTTTGTCATATTTTATTTTAATTTTTCAAAATAAAAGACATTGGCTAATCGTAAACTTAAATTACAAAATATTTTTCCAATGACTTGTTTAAAATTACCATTTTATTACACTTTTTGGTATTAATTTTTGACATGTATTTGATATTAATTGTGTTATTTATATTATTAATAAAATTAAGATACGCGCGCTTTTATTTTGACATGTTGACGCTTTGTATCTGCGTTCACATCGTTCTGGGTTTATGGGTAAAGCCGGTTTATTGAACAGCTGATTTAGTTTCCTCTCGGAACATTTTGAATTTTGTGTGATATCGAGGGAAATCATGCAGGATGACAGGAGGGAGATATGAATGATAAAGCGTTGAAGGATGGCTTCAGGATGGCAGCAGACCGGATCAGTTAGAGCTGCTTTACTCTTAAGCATCATAATCATCATCAGCATCGGCGCACGAGCGCACACCTGTAACCATAAAGTGCCCCTGCACACAGAGGTCAGTCATGTCATCTGCTTCTATTTATTATTATTTTGCGTTTATTTGATAAATAAATGATTTTCTTTACAAATACCACCATCAGCTGCATTAGGGACCATTATAGTTTGCATGCATTAAAAGCAATACACTTTTGTAAATCTGTAAAAAAAACACTGTAAGTCTCAATGTAATGTACTTTCAGGTTGTACATCAAGTGTTTCTGAAGCCAGATAGATTGACCAAAAGAAGCACTGACCAGCAGTTAAGGATCCAGATCGAGTATGACTCCAGCTTGGATTGGTTAGTAACTGTAAAACCATATAATCTTGAGCAACTACATTTTCATGATTATAAATTGAATTTACATGACTGTGTTCTACCCACACAGGTTAGATGAAGACAAAAGCAGTCTTGTGAAGGTATTAAAATTATTTTAATTTTTTACCTTCATCTAAATACAACTGCATCCATGATTGATTTTCTTATGCTTTGTCTCAAGGACAAGCTCCTCCCACAGGCCATTGATTATCTTCAGAAGGCCTTTAGTGTTCGTAGGCAGTCTGGTCCAGTGTTATTGAGCAGGTAATTCTCTTCTGAGCCTCTATCATCTGACAGCAAATCCTTTTATTTTTCTACTTGTTCCTTCGGAAGGCTTCTTTCTTTGTCCCTAATCTCCTTATTGTCTGTTGTTTTATTTTATTGTCTATTTTTAATGAGCAGACAATGCGCAACGAATCAGTACCTTAGGAAAAGAGATGATCCGCACCGGTACTGTCAGGGACCATGTGCAAACATCACCAAGTGTGGTCCGGTTATTGTGCCTGAACGACATTTGCAGGTGAGTCCCATTGTGAAAATGTAAGATAGTAAAATTTTGGTTGTGTCTATTAAATCTAAGATTTATTAAGCAAACACAAACGTAAATTAATAATGCTGTATAAAGAGTGTTACCTAAAGGCACAAAATGTAAGATGTTTGCTTTAAAGGAAAACACCACTGTTTTTCAATATTTTACTGTGTTTTTACCTCAACTTAAATTAATTAATACATACATATCTTTATCCAATGCATGCACTTTTAATCTTTGTACAGCGCTTCTTGAATGTGTTAGCATTTAGCCTAGCCCCATTCATTCCTATGGCTCCAATCAAAAGTTTTATTTTGTGCCACCATACTTACTTGTGTGACTACTCATGTAACAGTCTTTAAATAAGGAAAACGTGTTAAACTCCCATATATCGCAATGAATTTTTTACTCGCAAAACTGCAATGGAAGCAGCGACGTGGCGACGTGATGTTTGGAATGACTTATCACGAGAGGAAAAACTCCATTTCAGGTGAAATAGAAAGTTGCTTTTCACATTGCTGTCATTTCGCAATAGTCTTTTGTTGCCAGAAAATAACGCTAAAGTTTTGTGCAAATCTGCAATGGAAACGGAGCTAGTGAAGCTTACATCAAGCTGTGGCCGTTGTTGTTTAGCGACCTCTAGCGGCATAAATCACATATTGTGCCTTTAAATGCGCCATTTTTTTCAATAAGTATCATGTAAATTTCTGAAGGAATTTTGTCCACCTCAGTTATGAAAATGTTTGACTGAATTAAATGCTTTTTAGCAATGCAGAGTGTGTAGTGAGTCAGGCAAGTCCTGTGGCCCTGTCGGTCCTCCTGATGGTGAGGGGGTGGAGAGGGCGGACTTTGTGCTGTACGTAAGTGCGATGACCACAGAGCGTTGTGGGCAAGAGAACATTGTCGCATATGCAGCATACTGCCAACTGGAATCTGAACTAGACAGGTAACAAGAACAGTACTTCATGAAATAATAACATTTCCACAATTTTTGATTTTACATTTTATGTAATGGGTGTTGCTGATGCTAACAGCAGATTTTTATTAATATATAGGCCCATTGCTGGATATGCCAATCTGTGTCCAAATATGATATCTACTCAAGCTCAGGAGTTTGAAGGGATGCTGTCCACAGTCAAGCATGAGATCATACATGCCCTGGTAGCAACATTAAACCTACATAAACTCAACTGGTTACTGGTCTGGATTTGATGGTACTTGTTATAAACCACCTTATAATTGTTAACTCTTGTTTCTCAGGGTTTTTCTGCAGGCCTCTTTGCCTTTTATCACGATGATGATGGGAATCCTTTGACGCCACGGTCTGCAAGCGGTCTGCCGGCATACGATGAAAGGTGAATGACAGATATGGTTGTACTGTATATACATTACACTGTTTGAAATATTAGTTGTTGAAAGAATTTGTGTACATAAATATTTTGAATAAAAAAAGTCTGTTTTATGTGTTGCTTAAATTTATTAACTCATGTGAACTGTCAAAACATCGTTCTTAAATATATATTAGGGCTGTCAAAAGATTAATATATGTGTGTGCACTGCGTATAATTATTTTGCATATATAAATACAAATACGTACTTAAGAAACATTTACATGTATATATTTTTTATATAATTTATATTATATAAATAAAAAGACACACAGACAATTAAAAAAAAATATATACATGTATGCGTGTATTTATATATACATAATAATTACACATAATAAACACAAAAATATATTATGCAAACATAAACTTATTTTGTATACGATTAATTGCGATTACTTTTTTGACAGCCCTAATAAATAAATAAATAAACTAATAAATAAATACATAAATCTGCAATCTCTATTTGTTTCTGTCACAGTTTAGGGTTATATCAGTGGAGTGATAAAGTCATTAAAAAAGCCACGCGGCTGTGGGATGTCCGAGGTGGCCACATGGTCCGGCACAACGTCCATATTCTGGTTACTCCACGTGTAGTGGTGAGTTTTTCTTTTAATTTCATTTACATTTATGCATTTGGCAGACACGTTTATCCAAAGCGACTTACAGTGCATTACAAGATATGCATTTTATCTGTATGTATTCGAACCCATGACTTTTTGTGTTGCTAATGCAGTGCTCTACTACTGAGCTACACAGGAAATTACTGATATTAATCAGTGCTTATGAAAAACTATTGTAGCTAAGTGATTTGTTGATAATATTTTATTAGGAGGAGGCCAGAAACCATTTTAATTGCCCCATTCTTGAGGGCATGGAACTGGAGAACCAAGGAGGCGCTGGCACAGAGTTCAACCACTGGGAAAAGCGTCTTTTAGAGGTACCGAGATCAAATTTTCTGTTTTGGCATTAAAGGACATTAGATATTTTGTTAATATTGCTTTTATTTTAAAGTGTTTTGTTTTAACAGAACGAGGCTATGACCGGATCTCACACACAAAACAGAGTATTTTCCAGAATAACTTTGGCTATAATGGAGGATACAGGGTAAGTGAAGTAGTGCAGTTTATTCACGTCTGAATGATTAAAATATGTCTGTAATAAATAAACTACTTAAATAAACATGAACCACAATGACTTCGCTTTTTGTCTGAGACAGGTGGTATAGGGCCAATTACAGCATGGCAGAAAATCTGAAATGGGGAAAAGGTTTAGGCTGTGACTTTGTGATGAAAAGCTGCAAATTCTGGATAGACCAACATCAAAATAGGTAAGCTTTGAAATGCATAGTGTGTTCACTCTCATACAGTATGTGTTATATTTCATATTTACATATTTGTGTTTAAAACAATGGCCACTTGGTAAAGAGCTATAGAAATAAAATGAGGAGGCCTGTTTTTAAAACAGGAGGCCGGCGCTTAGCCCGTTCTGTGACTCTGTAAGGATGGCATCTTTGCAGCTCACCTGCAGGCAGGACCAGCTGGCAGTGGCCTTCTGCAACCTGCAGAAGTTTTCTTATGCACTTCCTCCAGAATACCAGGTATTGGTGTTATTGAAGTATTGGTACTGTTTTCTTGTTTGCAGTTTGGACCACGGTCATAGGTTTGAATTCCAGGCAATGCATTCAGCGTATGCCAAATACATAAATGTAATGAATTCTGTTTAAAATGCTGATTGATGACAAAACCCCTGTGTGCTGTAGTACTTTGATCGTATCCCTGGTGTTGCTGAGGAGGATTTATCATCATATGGAGGGGCGGTGGAGATCGCAGACTACTGCCCCTTCAGCCAGGAGTTCAGCTGGCATGTAGATGGGAAGTACCAGCGCAGTTCTTACTGCAGAATACAGGAGAACCAACCAGGTGGGATGTCATTCTCCAACACCCCATACCCTTGTCTCATTTACAATCAGAATAGAAAGATCTTCTCATGGCGGCCAGGGTTAAGATTTTGCTTTTACTTAACAGCTTCTTGGAGAAACTATGGGGCAGAACAGTACGGCCCAGGATCGGTTTGTCTGTACCAGAAGACAGCGTTTGTGATGGAGCAGTGCACCAACCGTATGACTTCCCCAGACTGGGGCAGTGGATGCTATAAGGTAACTTATGAAAATTTTATTTTCTTTATATAATATTACTTGTGCGTGTGTGCGTGTATCATAGATTGTAAATAAAGATGGACGCAGTGTCTGTGACGTCACTCATAGGTTTCTGAAGATCGTTTTTGAAGCTTAAAGTAGGCGGTGCCTGCCGTCGCCATCTTGGCCACGCGTCACCGCGCATCGCTCACGTATATCCGAAAATGGGTAAAAAGGCGGGACTTGGGTGAAGCTAAGGTGACTGGTTTCTGAAAACAAAAACAATTTTTGTACCAGGTTGTAAACATATTATTTTCAACTGTAAAGTTGGCCATTTTAACATGGAGGTCTATGGGAATTGACTCCCTTTTGGAGCAAGCCTCTAGTGGCCAGTCGATGAATTGCAGTTTAAGTCACTTTCGTATTGGTTTTATCAAAGAGATCGGAAGGTTGCCCTAAAAAATGCTTAAATATATAATGCTTAAAAACACTCACAGGACCTGAAAATGTCAAATTTGGTTTCTGTACTCTTCACGAATGTTTAACTGAGGCACTACATGGCACACCCCATCATAGAAAATGATTTTGTTTACTGAGCTTTTCTGATTTGTGTTGCAGGTGTCTTGTACACCCCAGGGTCTGTTTGTTTGGGTGCAGAATGAGTCCTATCCATGTGTTCGTGCTGGTCACGTGGTCAGTGTGAGTGTGCGGATGAACGGGTGGGTCTACAGTGGGCAGCTCATTTGCCCCGCCTGCGCCGACTTCTGCAGCGATTGCCCCCTCCCTCACGAGATCCCTCCTGTAAACATCACCAAAAGTGCTCGCTTAGGTGAGATTCAGTCTTACCGACATTTATCGCAGCACAGTCTGTATTTCATATCATAATATAATTGTCTGCTTCTCTCAGATCCTTGTTCCAGCTCTTCCTGTTTGATGGTGAACTTATGGATGCTCCTGTTTAATCTTATTCCACTAATGGCTGGCTTCCTCCTTTGTGTCAGAGATTAAATTCGGTACTGATTCTGACAGGTGGATACAGGCGCCTCGCTGCCATAGACTTCCCTTGAGGTATAGCTGCTGTGATCCGAGAACTCTTCTCTGTATGTGCAGGTGTAGAAGGGATTGAAAAGCCATCGATTGCTCACCTCAGCATGTTTTGTCATGTGCCAGTGAACCGCAGATGCAACGAGAAGCCATAGTCATGCAGGCTGCATTTAGCAGCCCTGTTATGCAGGTGCTAATTAATGTTTCCTTGTCTCGCTGGTAGCATTTTGGATCATGAAGTAAGCATTTGGCTGTGAATCTGATTTTTTTCTCTGGTGTCCTGCCGTGGTGCTTCTCTGTTGACCTGTGAAAATAGTTCCTGGTGACGTTACGATCAGTTTCGATTACTGTAGGTCATGTGAATGATGGTGTTTGTGAATTTGCATGGAGAAGTCTGCGTGAAACATCCATTTATTGATGCTTTCTTTTTCGTTTGTAGAAGTTTTGAATGTGGGTATAATGTCTAAGTTAAGTAGTTTTTGAAGAGGTTTTAAAACATTTTATATGCAGTGGGGCCCAAAAGTCTATTACTTACAAAAAAGATTTAGGACTTTTAGGCCTGGTTTCACAGACAAGGCTTAGCTAAAGCCAGGACTAGGCCTTAGTCAGATAAAGATGTTTAAACATTCCTTAGATAAAGACGTTACTGTTGTGTATCTTGAGACATATCTATGGCACTGGTAGTGCAAGTTATTTTCAGTTGAGAGAGACAGCTCAAACATTTGTTTTAGTCTATGACTAGCCTGAAGCCTTGTTTGTGAAACCGGAGGTTAAAATGTTAAACAAAGTTATGAAACAAGAAATATTTTATATTCTGCACTATTCCAAGGTCTTCAATGAACTAAAACACATTTGTGATTTTTTTTTTTTGCACAGTAGGTCAGACTTACTTTTGGAAAATTCTTACGATACATTCACACCGGGCATAAGCGTTAACGCTTGAAGGAAGACTTGTCTGAAGCGTGGCCAACAGCCAATCACAGTGGCAGCTACACATGCTCCGGTCTTTCATAAACATAATTGGCTGGCTCTGCCTAGGTTATTTGGATAAGGCAATCTGATTGGCAGACGCACGCATTGCCGCTTGAAAAGTTGAGAAATGTTCAACTGCTACCGCGAGCAACGGCAGTGATGCGGCGCCAACGAATCCACAGTTCAGTTCGGCAACGCATGACGTTACCCATTAAAAGTGAATGGGAAGCGTTAGTGCTTACGCCCCATGTGAATGTACCGTTAAAGGGTACTTTAACTATAAAGACTTGTATGCTTTAATACTTTATATTTGCCTTTAACTACTAAAATCCAATGATAGAACACATAAAATTTGTAGCATTAAATGTAATACTTATTTTAACCTATGGAGGCCGCCATTATGTTTTGCGCATAGTGCATTCTGGTTCGATGATGTATAATAATTGTCGCAAATATAGTATTACTAAAGTTTACTATAGTAAATACTATGGTATCCACTATAGTTTTTTTTATGTAAGAATGTTTTACTTCCCACTTTTAGCTCCCAGATTGTCTTTATTTTGATCATCTTTCATTTGTATGTTTTCTATATTCTTCATCACTTATGTTACTCTTCATCAATGGTTTATATTGAAAGGGCTGCACAAGACGTTAATATTTATATTTTTAATGGCATCCAACTCTTATCTTCTGTTTTACATAATTTTACAACAAATTCATTCATAAAGCTAATCCCAGTGTTAATCTATTATGCCATACATGTGTTTATAGTCGGCGTACCCTTTAAATCATAACCGCCCCATGGAGTTCATACTAGCTTATATGCTGTTATTAAAGTGTCAAATTTTAAATTTAACTTTTTATGCTAATAATATTATAATTTTACACATGTGTTTTTGTAAATTATGAAATTATCAGACATTTGGACCCCTTTGTATATGTGTAGTTATTTCTAGACAATTCTTACAAATGGTTATTTAACAAAACTCAGTCTTGTTTAAGTCTGATTCTCTATTTATCTTGTAATGTGTTGCCAGGTTTGTGTTGTAAAGGGCTGTGCTAACAAGGGTTACAGATTTTACATATTGTCTTCTAACAACTAGTTGTGCATATCTCAGTCTGCAGGAGATGAGCTGAAATATAGTTTTTTCATGAATTTACAGTAAAACATTTAACATTATCGATTTGCTATCAAGGTACCATTTAATTAGTATTGTTTCATACAATATCTGCCATTCAGTTTTGCAAACCTTATAGAACACTATTTGATTTTTTTGCTGTAGTGCATTTTGTTTAATTTATTTAGGATTTGTATTTATTTTATTTATTTAAGTGTTTTATTTTTGTATCGAAATGGCACTGTTTCAGTTATTTATAATAATTGTAAAAGTGCATATATTAGTTCTGAGTCTTAAGATTTCTCAAAAACATTTTGACTGAGTCACTGTACATGTTATTGGGAAGCACGTATTAATTGTTTTTCTGCAGGAGCACCAGGAACAAAAATATAGAAAACACTTTTTATATAGATAAATACTATGGGGCTGTTTCCCAGACAGGGCTTGCCCTAGTCCCAGACTAAAATGCATGTTTAAGCTGCCTTAATTTAAAAACACCATGTACTGACATATAAGTAACATTGTTTTGTCTCAAGATGCACACCAGCATCGTTTTGTAAGGTTTGTTTGTAAAAACTACTTCAATGTCCTAATATAACTAAAGTCCAATCGTGGATTAATCTAAACCCTGTCCGGGAAACCGCCCCAATATCTTACATTTTTTAATTGAGTAAAAATCGTAATAATCTGGGAACAAACTGAGACACAGTTTATATGATTTAGATATTTAGAAAAATAGATAGTTTAGGTATTAGAGGACTAGTAATAATTTATGTCATGTAATTCCCTATTTTATTTGTTCTTTTTATCTTTAAATAAGGGTGCTGCTGTAATACCATAATTTATTTGACTATTAAACAGTTTTAGAGTTGTAACATTAGAAAATGTTTTAATTTCAGGATGAATACATACAGTATTAATTCAATTGCAGGTTACCTATTTTGACTGTGTTCCAAAAACATGGCAGCTTTAGCGAACTTAAACTCAATTTAAGAGCCTTTTGGATATGACTGTAGCTATGTTTTCTTTATGATATAATTAAATTATGATATAATTTTTAAAAATATATTATATATGTACAATATTTTATTTCTTGAGTGTTATTTAAACACTATGTGACATATTAAGCAAATAGAATTTCAGTTTTCAGAGGGATTTCAAAATGTAAATACATAAGACGACATGTGATCTGATTATAAGAATGATTTTCCCCACCAAAAATGGTGCGATTATGTTGTGAATTGCTATTTACTTTATGTATAGATTTTGTTATACTGGACTGGATGAGCTTTATCTTTGTAAAAGCTCATTGTTTTACTGAATGAATTTTGTACTCTCAATCAACCTCAAGTAAAATGCCTTTCTATTATGGGGATTTACACAAAAATACTGTAATATTAGTTTTAACTGTGCAGATAAATATATCTGATTTTTTTTTAGATTTTGTTTTTGGAATTTGAAGATGAACTGTTATTGTCATATCCACACACTTAAAAAAGGACAAACCCAAAACCGTTGGGTGGTAATTTAACCTATGATGGGTTGTTTAAACCCATTGTTGGTTTAAATATAAACATCTTCTTGTTGGGTTCGGCCCTGTTTGCCCAAACGCTGTGTTGAAAATAACACAGTAGTTTTTTTTAGAGAAAATTTAATTTAGTATTTTTATTTTTTATGAAGGATTAAACGTCTTTTAAAACGACTAATTTCTGTTCAGATTTTTTTTAATGATTGCTACACATAGTAGTAGTAATTTTAGATTCATTAATTTTTTTTTTTTCAGAAGAAATATTGTGTTTATTTATTTACACTCTTAAAAATAAAGTTGCAACAACAGCATTGGCCCCAAATAATCATTCATTCAAAAGTTAAAATAATAATAATCATTTCTTACATTTTTATAATCTAACCAACCTTTTCCACTACAAGAAATCTTTTGTGAAACAGAAACATTTTTCAGATGTTGAAGGTTTGTAAAGGAACCATATACAGCCAAAAATGGTTGTTCTATTGCATGGTGTAGAATCTTAATTTTAAGAGTGTATTTTGATTTTATTCTTCCTCTAAATGTTGTATATTCTTAAGTTTAGTCTCAAACTGATTAATTTTATACGCAATTTATGTATGAAAATTTTTTTAAATAGCCAAATGCTAATGAACCATTTTACTTACAAAAAAAGTACAAATTTGCATTCAGCTACACAAAAAGGTTCTTGATGAGCATACAAAAGTATAAGATACAGAGACAGAAAAAAACAGAAAATAGGTGAAAATAATGCTAAGCCATGAGACATGCAAGGTCAAAGACAAGTCTATGCAGAACTAACTAAGATCATCTATCATTACTTGTTTTCTTTGTTTTGTATTGTATATTGTACATGCGCCGTCTTTTAATGGTACACGACTGAAAGAAATGTTAACAATCAGTCATCTCCCTTTTGAGTTATAAATTGAATTGTTAAATGTTGTTTTTTTCTGAATAAAAAAATATTGTTTATGAGAACAAAGACAGACATTTTTTTCAGAATCATTATTGCCACCTGTACTGGGTGCAATGAAATTCTTATTTTTAATTCTTATCCAGCTTAAACAAGTTTAGTCTTGTTTTAGCTGGTCTTTTTAGCAGTGCAGTTATTTTATTTATTTATTTATTTATTTAATTAATTCGCTTAATGAATAAAAATACAGTTTAATCGTTTATAATAATTGTTTTAAACCATGAATTACATTTGAACGTCAGTAGTGCTATTATCACATCTGACCAATCAGAAACAGCGGAACTAGCGCGAGGACTCTGCGCCTCCACACACTGGCCTCCACCCAGGACTTTTAATTTGAAGAGTAGATGATGTGGATTTTCGAAAGTAAAAATATAATTAAAATGATAATATATATCTGAATAAACCACAGTGATCTAATCACCACGCGTTTAACAAAATAATTACAGCCAAAGTATTCGATGAAATAAATTCGTGTGGTTTAATACAATTTTTTTTAGCGCACCAGCTTGTCACATGATGCAGCTCAAGATGACTTCACGGTCTGTCATGGCTGCGCGAGAGACATAAACATGCCAGCGGTTCTGTAATTCACACCATTAGACTACTGCGATGATTAAAACGGCAACTATAATCCATTATTTACATGTGTGTTTGACTGTATGAAATCAGCTGGTCAGTGTTTTATACGACAGGTAAAACTGTTTTGTAGTTGATCATGCAGACCGAAGCTGTAGTTGAGCATCATAGCGGCTTACAGAGTTCCTGCAAGACGGGCTCCAAATCCTGGCAGTACAGGTACTGTAGACATTATATACTACTCTAATGTTATCATAACATCTGTAAGTTTTTGCGTGTTTTATTTTACTCAAATCCCTTATATTTTCTTTCTATTCAACTTCACACACTTTCCAACAGACCCAGAGTAATCATTTTACCCGCAAACCTATGATTTCTGTCAAATTGCTATCGTTTACTTACCCTCAAGTTGTTCAAAACAGGTATTATTTTCTTTCGACTGTAAAACACACATGTTAAGAAAATAATACAAACTCCTGTGGTTTTACTTAAAATGCCATAATGGCCCACCCGCTATTAAAACCAAACCACAGAATTCCTTACATTTTGGCTTATTTTCCAGTAGGATGTATTAGTATGCTATTGATTCCCATCCACCTGGTATCATCCCACCAACACATTACCAGTAGAGACCCGGAGAAACAACTAATGTTAGTCCACAATTCCCATATAACCATAAAATCCATTAGATTTTCTGTGATGTTACCTATTTCTTTCAGTGGGTACAGGATATGTTAGGATGTTTTTTACCGTAAAAGGTGATGGACAGAAGAAATGAAATGCTTCAGGGTTGGAATGACATATGGGTGTGTGATTGACGACAGAAACTATTTCCTTTTAGATTTGCATAATGAAGCTTGATCTGTTTTTGTCATACATTGCCATTCACACAGTGCTATATACCAACAGTAAGTAAGGGCAAATCGGTTGTTTTTCTCTAGTCAGAATGACTATACAGTGCATTTCTCACTCATTTTGACTTCTGTGTTTATATTATAAGTGTAAAGAGCACCAATTATCCGATTCACGTTTTTACATTTCCTTTGGTGTGTATTAGTACATGTTAACGAAATGCAAAACTAACCCTAAAGTAAACGATCATGCAAGTTGTCGTCTCCAACTTAAATTTCTTTTCTTGGACTACAACAAACACACGGATTGTAGGCAACAATTTACTTCCTGGACCTGTTGACCTAGACAAGACTGACATTAATTCCTCCCGCTAAGGCCTGTAAGGGGGCATGCACACCAACGCTTTTACGCCCGCGGCCGGCGCATGTTTTCAATTGTTTTCAATGGAAGCTTAGCGTTTTTCAAATAAGCCAGCAGCTAGCGGGTTTTTTCCGCGCTGAAAACCGGCGCTCGGCGGTTTTTCCGCGCTCGGCGCTGAGCGTCGAGAGTTGAAAGAGATTCAACTTTGGGAGAAAAGCTCCGCTCGTCAATGTCAGTTCTCACACGGCCGCCCAATCACAGTGGAGGAGGGGCGGGACATTACCACAGCAACCAACCGGCTCGCAGCTGAAGTATCACAGCTACCAAAGCGCTCAGCTGAAGAAAGCTGGCACTCAGCTGAAAAACAGCTGGCATTCGGCGTCCTCAAGGCGTTTTCAGCCGCGTTTAAAAGTTTTGGTGTGTCCAGCCCCTAAGTTAACTCCTGTTAGCATTGCATTGTGACCGAATCTTTCAAACATGGTAAGGAGCGTCACATTTCCGGCTAACATCAGAGGTATTCAGACTAGGGGTCGACCGATATGGATTTTTTTTAGTGCCGATGATCAATACAATCTTGATATAGCCGATACTGCTTTTGCTCACTCAATTTATATCATAAAAATGACACGATGATGCCAAATGTTACACGTCTCAATTTAAAAAAGTAACATTTATTGAATTTAAAAAACTATATTTAACAAATAGTAAAAACAGGTGAGGGTGCTATGGAACCATGAACTGCACTCTCCACAATGACGAGGAACTATCAGAAAAGGATATTGATTCCTAGCACTTTACTACTACACATATATATAGAGATGAGAAATAAAAACCTGCTTTGTCCAGCTATGATCAGCTGTTGGGCCGAGCTTTCGATGTTGTCATGGAAAGGTTGGTTGTTTTTAGTCACATAACCTGCAATCGCTTGCGGCTTCCAGCACTCTGTCTGTAAATAATGCTGGAAAAAACGGCGAACACAGCAGCCATGTATCGGCCGATGCCAATACACATAAAACTCGCAAAAATCGTTGCGAGGCTGATATATCGGTCTATCACTAATTCAGACCTATCACAACGTACAGATTATCTGGCCAATCAGGGAAACAGATCTTTTCAAATCTGTGCGTTTCAGGAAGAGAGTGAAATCTGGAGCTACAAAAATTTACTGTTTGTGGAAAATAATGAGTTTATTTATCCATAAACCATGCAAACACATTGTAAAATACCAAATACACAAAATAATTTTTTTTAGCAAATAGCTGCTGTTTAACACAAGTTCAGATAAAAATAATAGTGACGTCCCCGATCTGGCTCAGTCAGCAGTATCGATATCACATCACTATCCCAGTAACCTGTGAACTTTTATTTTCCATTACTTAAGTGATCTGATGGAAAAAGTCGATGGATATTTGATGAAGTACACCAATCTTGTGACTGGATGGCAGTATCGGTGAGTAAACATCTTAGAATTCTGCATCTTATAAGCTATCTGAATCTGCACATGATCCACTTTATATGTTTTATATGAACTTTCTCCCCTTTATACCAAACCAAAATATTTTCCTATTGTAGATATTTCGATCTCAACAATGAGGCAGGGCTGCTTGAATACTTTGTGAATGAGCAGTCCAGGAATCAGAAACCACGGGGTTCATTGCCGCTAGCCGGTGCTGTGATTTCACCGAGCGATGAAGACTCGCACACCTTCACCGTCAATGCCATCAGTGGAGAGCAATACAAACTCAGAGGTTACCGCATGTCTTACTTCCTGAATAGATTGTATAAATGACACCTTGTACTTTCTAAACCAGACCACAAGCTCTTTGTTAAAAGTAACCTCCTACTAATATAAGTTTAGGAATCAGATCTAAAATAATAGCCTGATAATTTACATAATGTAAGACTATTGTTCTGAAAAGTTGTTTAATGTTTGTTTTTCAGCCTCGGATGCAAAGGAGCGCCAACACTGGGTCAGCCGGCTGCAGGTCTGTGCCCAGCACCATACAGAGGCGATGGGCAAGGTGAGGCTTACAGCCAGTAACAGGATCTAATACAGTCCTTGGCAATTTGTTAATTCATAACCCATTTCACAAGACTTTTTATAAGATGTCAAATAAATATTTGATGTCCCCAGAGTACGTATGCTCAAAATACCATATAGATAGTTTATTACATATGTTAAAATGACCACTTTGTAGGTGTGAGCAAAAATGTGCCGGTTTTTGGGTGTGTCCTTTTAAATGCAAATGGGCTGATCTCTGCACTGAATGGTAGTGCCGTGGTTGGATAGTGCAGATTAATGGGCGGTATTATCCCTTTCTGACATCACAAGGGGAGATAGATTTTATTGATCTATTTTTTCACATGCTTGCAGAGAATAGTTTACCAAAACTAAGTTACTGGGTTGGTCATTTTCACATATTCTAGTTTAATACAAGCGCTGGGGACCCATTTATAGCACTTTAACATAGAAAAAGTCAGATTTTCATGATATGTCCCCTTTCAAGAAATCATAAATTTTCTTTCTACCACGGAATACAAAAAGTAGATAATGTCAATTTTTTGGGTCAGCTATCACTTTATACATTTATTACCCATAATCCCACAGACAAATCCCCCTCTGCAGACTCGTAGCGTCTCCATGATGTCTCAGGGCAGCTCTCCAGGATCACAGCACAAGGTCAGCCAGAACACAAACTCCATGCTGGGTTTGTCCCAGCTACAGCGCAGTTCGTCTCTGTATTCGAACCGGAAGTCCACGCTACCTGATCACCTAATGGAGGCTAGAGAGGTGAGACTGGGTCACTTTAACTGCCTATTCTTTATGTTTTGACAAAGGAAAATCATCTGTTTAAAATGACCGTTCATGTCTTGTTTCAGATGATGAATCAGGTCCAGGGCCAGCACAGAGACCTGATTCAGAGCATTGAGGGTCTGCCGCCCTCCCAGGGTCCATCTCCATTGGACCAAGACCTGTTGCTGTTGAAAGCCACATCATTGGCCACCATGACCTGCCTCAGTGACTGCCTGCAAATTCTGCATCTCCAGCAAATGGCTCGCCAGAAATTTCCTCTTGGTGGTGAGAGATTGTATTTGTCTGTGTTGATCTGTGTTTTTACTGTAACGAGTTTAATATTCTACATTCGCCAAACCTTTTGCTTGCTGCCTTATTTCTTGTCGGGATCACCACATCAGAAGTTCATCAACACAATCCCAAATCATTTCGTACTGATCTTTTGGAACAGTTTGTGCTGTACCGTACATTTCAGAGTGGATTGTTTTGTGCTTTCACAGTGTACTAAATGATTTACAAAAGCTGTTGTTGAAGGATGGGATGGCGCCAACTATGTTAGTGCAGAGTCAGCCAAGCCGATGCTGGTGTTTAAGCACAGCAAAGGGCCACTCTTCATTTATCATGCAAAAGAATATTTATAAAGATGTCTTAAAGGCGAAGCAGCAAAAAAAGTGGTCAGACAAAGGGTGGAAAATTAATGACTTTTGTGTCATTGTATGTAGAGAAAAACAGTATACAGAATAGGGTTGCGTATCGGCAAGAATCTTGCAATACGATACGTCTCACAATGCACTTGTTGCGATACTTTGCGTTGGTGTAAAGCGTGACGATATATTGGCATATTTCCTTTTTACTTTAATATGATAGGATATCATTTTAGGAAAATTGTCATTGAGAACACATCACTATATGCAATCGGTAGCAAAAAAATTGTGGCACGCCCCTTATGGTAGTTCTTCTTGTCACTGTTTAAGTTTAGAGATAAGTGCCGTGAATCATCTTTATTATAAAACTAATGATATTGCATTTCCGATATCCCAATACTCGCATGTATCTGTATACAGATTTGGTTTCTATTCGTGCAGGTCATTTTAAAGCAAGACATTTTCAATACAAGATGTCTGTCAGTCTTTCCCTGTTTTACTCTTATAACCATAGACCTGTACAGTAGGCCTTGACGTATTGTTTGGCTCATGCACCTGCAGTCCTTCAATATTAAATAAAAGCATTGCTCTGCCAGTAAACCAGATTATAAGGTTATTTATAGACACTGCTTCCATCACAGGAGATATGGACTGGTGCTGATCCTGGGTTTTTGCTTTTATTAGAGCCTCTTGTACTCGCTGCTTTACTCCTCCACTTAGGTCCACTGTGTAGATTTTTAGTGGCATCTAGTGGTAAGATTGTGTATTGCAACAAACGGCTCAGTCCACAGCTCACCCCTCCCTTTCGAAATGCATAGTGAAGCTGCGGTAGCTGCCACAGGACAAACACGTCATAGTCTGAGACATACCGTGTTTCTCAATCAGCTCCCTTGTTCAGTAGTCAGGGCACTGATCAGGGAGTCTGACATTTGAAGGGCTGTCTCAATGGCAAAATCCGTCCAGTGCACTGAAACGTTCGTTCCCTAAAAATTCCCACAATGCAACGCAAAAACCAGTGAGCATCGATGATCCCTATGTTCCCTAACCGGAAATCACGTGACCTTTTCTGAAGCTCGCCAACCGAACATCACGTGATCCAACTCAATAAACTTTATGAAATGTTACAGAACTTTTATAAAGACAAACGTTTGTTTTAGTTGTAAATATAAACACACATTGCTACACAGTAAGGGACCACAATCTACTCAATATTTAAAAGAATAATATTTATTTAAAATTGTAAATATATTTATTACATTTAAAATGTAATTATATGCCTCCAATTTTATGCACAGATATGTAAGAGAATAATGACAGCATTTTTCACAATGTACTGTTTTTAAAATTAAGTCAGAAAGATGTTGGTTTTGCCGGTTGTTGATGAGTAACAGCTGTGAGTGATTACAACGCGCTTAAGCAGCCGTGACAGAAAAATAAGTGAACATCGTCCCAATGTGAAGTGAGCTAGGGTCCTTACCAGTGCCCGAACCTGTGTACACGATATACTGATTCACGACCTCGGGAGCTAGGGAACGAATTGAGACACACGGATAGACTGTAAATAAAGATGGACGACGCCCGTTCGCTCTCTTTCATTGGTGAAAAGTGAAGCTGCCAGTGTCCTGATATGGCGCTGACATGGGTCTGGAGTCTGCGCAGTAGCGATTTTGGGACCAGTCCTGCGCAGTAGTGAGCAGGAAGTAAAGCCGCAAAATCAAGGCCCCGCCCTCGAGGAATGCGCATATAACAGCTGTCAATCATGACGTCACACCATTGTTTAATAACTAACTAAAAACAAACTTATTTTAAAAACAAACACTTGAATTTAAATCAGCGTGCTAAAAACTACAGTAAATGACAGAAACCAGCTTTGGAAAAAAGATATTTAAAGTATAATTAAATTGTTTAGTTGGTCTCAAGTCCCATTGAATAACATGGGGAAGGCAGGGTTTATGACCTGTACTAGGACCAGTCACTGGTGGGCGATCGAGACGTTTTGGCTTTACTTTTCAAGGCTTGTGCGGCACGCTTGGTCTGAGACAACATGGTGACAAAATGCGATCAGATGAGTTTTTCCATTTGGGGCTACTGTAGAAATATGGCGGCACGAAATGGCGACTTCCACGTAAGGGGACCCACGGTGTTTGTAGATAAAAACTTCTCATTATAAGGTAATAAAATAATACTGTTCATTTTGTAAAGTCTTTTAACAGCACTGATAATATAGTTAATTATATTGTATTGCATTTCTGTCAAGAGATCATTTAAAAGTTACACTGTGCATCTTTAAAAACATTTCATTTCGAAGTTGGCAGTGTTTGTTGGTTTGTTTTTGCTAATTTTTAAAGTGGTCATATAGTCCTTTGTTTTTTAAACTAAGATTTTTATGAAATATTAGAAGATATGAAGATTTTTTTTGACCTCAAAACATATATTAAAGGTATTGCGGAGGATTTTCTTTTTCCGGGTGGATCATCAAGACTATTGGTCCTCCTAGTTGTCAATCAGCAGTGTGCATTTTTTTTTAAAGTGGAGAAGGCGGTTCTTTTCTAAAATTCGAGAAAATCCTCCGCTACACCTTTAAGTAATTAATTAACATTTTTTACAGTTTTTCAGACCCTTTGAAAATAACTGTGCCATGTTTGATGCTTTGCTTTAAAACTCTTATGTAAATGCCCTGTTGGTGTTGCAAACATTTCTGTACATTGTGACAGGTACAGTAAACAATCCAAACAGGAATGTGCAGCTCAGACTTAAGATCAGACTGAACTGATAAGCGACCTGGTTAAAAATAAACTTCTGCTGCAGGTATTTAATTTAAGATGTTACATTTATCCACTTTTGTCGAAAGTGTATATCAGTCAACGCATTCCCTGGGAATCAAACCCAAGGTCGTGGCATTGCTAGCATCATGTTCTACCAGTTGAGCTACAGATAAACAAAATATTTCTGTCATTTAGTAATGATTGTAAACACAGTACATTTAGTCTGTCTGTTTGTTCATTACCTTCATATCTCTATCGCTATGTGTGCAATTGAAAGCAATCCAAAATTAATAATGATCTCTTTTGGATCCAATACGCTATCAGACAGTTATTGAATACCTTAAATCACATTTCGCTGTGACTCATTGGACTTTACAGTATGTGCAATCCAGGCCGATGCGATAAGATCAAAATACCCAACATGATAAGCCTTACTGCTCACGTCTTCTGGTCAATGTGCACCAAAGTAACCAATGGCAGGAAAAGCCAGCTCATTTCCCATTTCATATGAAAGAAATACAGCAATTGCTTATGATGGCACATACTGTAATCTCAGGTCATGTTTGTACCTGTAGAATTTATGACCTGAGCCCCTGCTTAGGGAGTGGAATATTGTTTTATAATTAATGAGCAACTGTATCCGCTACCGATAAACTTCTGCAGGTAACCAGACCTTTGCTGGCGTCAGCCAAGCGCGGTTCTTGACAGACTTCCCAAGTTGTGTTGCCATACCGCTGTCAATTCCTAGAGGAAAACATCTGTAAGATTTGCAAATGTTTTGCCAAATATTGCTTTTGCAAAACTTGAACAATATTTAACTTGATTCAGTAAAGCCTAGACTGGAAGCCTACATATCTTATGATGGTCTCTCCTTGAAAAAACACAAGCATCCTAAACTTCTCTAGGACCTCAAGTAGTCCAAAGGCAACCTGTCAACTTTCTGAACTTTCTAATTACATGAACACGAGCAGACAAGTCTCTGCACCAATAAACAAACAAGTTACCGATGGGCCGGGCTCCCGTGAGACCCTGGGTTCAGGTTTCCATTCAGAGCTCCGTGTCAGTTGATTCCCGTGGTGTTAGAGGTTGCTGTTGGCTTGTGGTCGCCTTAGTGGTGTGGCCAGCGATATGAGTGCCTCTGAGCCGGGTTTTGTCTCTCCGCTAGGCCCCGCCATCGAGTGGCTGGAACCAAAACTTCCAGACATCCTAAAGAATGGAGGAACATTACCCAGCCTCACCAAAGACGATGGAAAAACAGAAGGAGCGGTTCTGGAACATTTTGAAATGGACTCTTGCGATATTGTCGGGGTAAGATATGCAATTTAAACTTTTGCATCTAAATGCAGACTGTGTTTGCAATGTACTTAGTTTGAATTCTATAATAAGTGATGGGCAGTTTTGATTGGTCTGGTCAAATTGGTCTGGCTCTAAGAGGTGTTTAAACATGAAAGCCATATTTAAAAATGCATGAATGTCATTGAATAAACCCAGTGACATCTGCACACACATTATGCAGTAGATTTAGTCTAAACTAGCATTACCTTTGTTAGCAATTATTTCATTCCTTATAACCAACTGGTTGCATGGATCACACAGGTGTGCTAGGAGATTAACCACAAGTGTAGTAGTTGTAAATTAGCAGTATCACTGAGCATAACTGTAAAAATATTTATGATTTATCAAACGCTATCTTGTGTTTACACTTTACAAATGGCTTACTTACAGTTGCATCTGGGATAAAAATAATTACATTTACTGGTATTTTAACATAAAAAAATAAAAATCAAGTTTATTTTTAAGCAAAACCTTTTTGTTAATTGATTTGCTTGAAAAGTGTGCTTGTGCTAAATGCCACTTGGTTTTAAATTTTGTTATCTAAAGCCCCATTCACACAGCACGTTGATCCCAGAAAAGTCCAATTTTTGCCAAATTGCCAGTGTGCCTTCTGCGTGAACGTCCTGCAATTGATTCTGGGATTGTTCCCGTAAAGGCATTTAATAACATTTGTAACGTTTACAGAACGTGTCCTGTGTGAACAAAAGTCAGAAACAATGCTGTTGGGGGTTTGTCGTAGTGTTATCGCAACAAGAGTTTATCGTTCAGCTCTTTGACACAGGGGTTTTAAATGCAGATCAACATTCATGATGAGTGTGCGTCAGTTGCGAATAACCAAAAATGGGCAATGCGGCAGGACATAATTGGAGCCCACCTGAGAGGGAGGTCTCTGCAGAACAAAAATAGGCGTTTCCCAATTTTGGGGCATTTTCTGAAATGGGTGTTAATGCTGTGTTTACACCAGCCGCGTTTGAGGCGTCAAAATCGCGCCTAGTTTGCCGCTTGAACAGTTTGAATGCATTCGCTTGTCTAGAGCAAAGTAGACTCGCGGAAAAACCAACGCCAACGTCAGAGGCAAAATCCGCTGCTTGTGGGAGGGGCAAGTGCTATGCGGTTGTCTGTTTGCAAGATGGCTGATGTTGATTGTGCATTTATCGAGAGAGTTCCCGGTTTGTATTTGGTCACCTTACTATAGGGGGATAAACTTCTAATAGTCGATAAACTTCACGTGACTCAAAAGTAAATTGTGTATTTACAACTTACCAGGTTGCCCAATGTCCTCACTGACACTCTTCCAAGCGAGGTCCTTTTTATTCCTGTCTTTATAGAAATAAGAACTTGTGTCGTATAGCTCCGGGTGACTGCTCACAGACATGTTGAATGAGTGACTCAGGGCGGGGGTGCCGCCACAGCAGCAAGCAGGCTTCTGATTGGTTAATGCGGCGCGAAAAGTTCACATTCTTCAACTCGGGCGTCAGCCGCAAATTCGCTTAATTCGCGCAAACTAGATGTGTCAAGCGTGAGTGATTTCAATGTTAAGTCAATGTAAAGGCGCGTTGACGCGTGTCTGGAGGTCTCGCGGCGCGAATGAGGTGTTTAGCGCGGAGTGGTAGATGCGATTCCGCCTCATTTGCGCTGTGAGACCTCCAGACATGCATCAACGCGTTCACATTGACTTAACATTGAAATCACTCGCGCTTGACGCCTCTACCGCGGCTGGTGTAACTGCAGCATAAAAATAATGATGTATGGCTTTTCAGGGCTTCCGTATTTTTATGATTGGATTGTTAAAAATGCCATCCCAGTCTGAAAACGCCCCAAAATTGGGAAAACGCCCCTTTTTTGTTCCGCAAAGACCTATACTTATACGCCCACGTAGCTCAATGGTAGTGACAGCAGCTGCAATCCACCTGTCACTCAAGTGGCAACACCCTTAATTATACAGAACTTTAAGGCTTAATAGCCTCTTTCTCACAGTAATTTCAGTATATTACCATGAATTTACCAGAATTAATTTACCAGTAAATACAAAAAATGCGCTGTTCACACACACGCAGTGAAGTTGCGTCTTTTTACCAGTAGGACATCATTCACACATTAGTATCAAAATATCAGTAAACTCGGAGAGAAAGCGGAAGTTACCTGTGGCGCGCGGCCGGCGATCTCCGTGTTGTATTTGTATGGAAGGACGTCAGCTGCAAATTTGCGTCAAACGCAAAATGCACAAAAAGCACCATTCGCGCGTACCGCAGCAGATGCTCAATTCGCGCCATTCGCGCGAACTAGACGTGTCAAGCGCGAGTGATTTCAATGTTGGGTCAATGTGGAGGCGCGTTGACGCGCGTCTGGAGGTCTCGCGGTGCGAATGAGGTGTTTAGCGCGGCGAAGTAGACGCTATATAAAAGAAAATCATTATAATCAGTGTGAAATGAATAAAAATCAAACAATTCCCAGACAAATCCCAGACAGATTTTTCATTTATTTTCTGTAATCTGTGTCTGAAAAGGGCTTAATGCAATGATATTCAGTATTTTAAGTATAGACTAAATGCCTAGAAATGTTTGGCATGGCACTCAATGTTAGTTGTCAAGTGTTTTTAAAGCAGTCACTTAGTCTTGCATGATTTCGTTCATAACATTAATAAGAAATGCTGAAGACAGTTGTGTTAACCGATGTTGTCGTTTTGGAAGCGTCTCTTAGGATCTAGTCTGCATGTCTCAGAGTAATCTTTCACTTCAGTTGCCTTGATGTAAACAACACCTAGCCTACCTGACTGTTACACTGTAGACAGGACCTGAGTAAACTTAAAGGAATAGTCTACTCATTTTCAATATTAAAATATGTTATTACCTTAACTAAGAATTGTTGATACATTCCTCTATCATCTGTGTGCGTGCATGTAAGGGCTGGAGCGCGCTGCAACGCTTCGATAGCATTTAGCTTAGCCCCATTCATTCAATGGTACCATTTAGAGATAAAGTTAGAAGTGACCAAACACATCAACGTTTTTCCTATTGAAGACGAGTAGTTATACGAGCAAGTTTGGTGGTACAAAATAAAACGTAGCGCTTTTCTAAGCGGATTTAAAAGAGGAGCTACATTTTATGGCGTAAAATTCCTTTAAGTTTAATTCCTTTAAGTTTAATAAGTTATTATATATCCCAAAATTGTTTTACATCGCTGAATAGTAGCATGGTGTCCACTATTTTAGATAGCATAGTTATTCTTAGTATAGCATAGTTATTTAAGCAGTCCAATTGTAAAGTAGATTTGTGTTTTACTGGTTAAGTGGGATGTAATGATTCAGTTTGTTGGGTGTTTCAGGAGCAGGAGGAGATTGATTTTTCACAGGAGGTGGATGACTCCTCTCTGGATGAAGAGGAAGAGCTGGGTGCTGTCGAAGAGGAGCGCAGCGTCATTCTGCACCTCCTCTCTCAGCTCAAACTGGGAATGGACCTCACCAGGGTATATCAGCTCCATCTCATTAATGGCTCTTTAGTTTCAGCCTTTCTCAAACCTCCCGTTGGCCGTAACATCTATAATTAAAATCATTTATGCAGAAAAAACAATGTAACGTGGCGTTCCTCTTGCTTGCATAGGTGGTGCTCCCTACCTTCATATTAGAAAAGCGGTCCCTTCTGGAGATGTACGCAGACTTCATGTCACATCCGGACCTTTTCGTGGCCATCACCGATGGTCCCAGCCCGTTGGAACGCATGGTCCGGTTTGTGGAATATTACCTCACTTCTTTCCACGAAGGTCGCAAAGGTGCCATTGCCAAGAAGCCCTACAACCCTATCATAGGAGAAACCTTCCACTGCTCTTGGAGAGTACCCAAAGCGACGGCACCTCCTACAGGGGTCTCGAAAGAGGGGACTTCATGCACTTCGGACTGCTACGAGGTCCGCTTTGTGGCTGAGCAGGTTTCCCATCATCCACCCGTGTCGGGCTTCTATGCAGAATGCCAGGAGAGGCAGATGTGCGTCAACACGCATGTGTGGACCAAGAGCAAGTTTATGGGCATGTCCATTGGTGTCTCCATGATTGGAGAAGGTAATGTCTACCTCACGGTCAGTTTCTACGAATTTCAAATTGTTTGTGAATGCCAAAGATTTATGTGCAAAGTTTTGCAAATTTTTTTTTTGTTGTTGCTATTTTTTACTTAAAAATTGTTCACCCAAATCTGAAATAAGTTAATAATTTACAAGCCTTAATGCCATTCTGGGTGTACAGCATATGACGTTGTTTCTTAAGCAGTACTTTTTAAGAAAGTCGCGTCACTGCGCCACCATGTTTGCAACGCCAAAGCAAGACCTGTCAGATACTAAGCATGCACAAAGTCCCTCCCCCAGAGAATGTCCTAATGGTTGACGATTGGCTCTTTTTATTGGAAGGCGGGACTAGAGCAGCCATATTGACCATTGCGATCTCCCCATTCATAGCAATAGCAGTGATGCATCTTTGATAAAATATCTTTGCGTATAATGGGGCATACACACCAAACGCAAGTTCAACGATTTGCGAGAGTAGATTACATACAAAGTCAATGCAAAGACGCGTTCAGGCGCGTCCTTGAAGGGGGCAATGCGAATGACGCAAATTGGGCGGTGCGATTGCAAATATTCAACTCAAGCGAAAAATTTGCATGATACAAAGTTAAAGAAACAGTATGTAGGATTGTGGCCAAAACTGGTATTGCAATCACAAACTTTGTGGTTAAAACTGGTACTGCAATCACACAACGGGTGGCCAATACACAAAATGACAACATAAACATCAGTTGAGGGCTGCAACTCCACTTTTTAAATGACAATATCCTGGCCAGACCGCTGTTGTCAGTGATATAAGTTTTTGAAATGAACATGATTTCTTAATGTCTAGTGACATATCAGGGCCATTTTAAGATTAATTGATATAAATTTCTTACATACTGTTCCTTTAAATTTCACAAGTAATCTAGAGCGAGCAACACGATGCTACGCGTGTGGTGTGTACGTAGCATAACAGTTATACTAAAAAATCCTGGGTCTTCCTCACTTTGAAATGCATTAAATGCCTATCCGTCATCAAAAGGTAATCCATACACATAATAAATGTCTTTTATAGTAAATTGAAAACTATGTGAGTGTATACACAATTGGTAAGACAATCATTGGTTCTCACGTGTCTCGTAACTGTATGTTTTGTTGCAATGCACATAACGACTAGTCACGAGACTGACGAAATTTTCAATTTTGGGTGAACTACTCCTTTAAGTGTTATTTTTTTCTGTTGTCCACCACAAACCAATCATAACACACCTGCGTATTATTTCTGGATCTGGACACATTCAGTTTTTGATGATTGGTGATAAACGTTCTGTGCCTTCAGGTAACCTGCACCTATTAGAGCATGGTGAAGAGTACACCTTCAGTTTGCCCTCTGCGTACGCCCGCTCCATCCTCACCGTGCCCTGGGTGGAACTGGGAGGAAAGGTCAACGTCAACTGCGCCAAGACAGGCTACTCGGCCATCATCACCTTTCAGACAAAACCATTCTATGGGGGCAAGCTGCACAGGTCAGGAGCGTGTTGGATTACATTACGTGACTCCAATTATCACCTCTGTTTAACAGTGTTGTGTTTATTGTACATTTTTATACCAGCCCTAAAGAATTTTATTGTATTGTAATTTATATATTTTAATATCCATATTTTGTGAAATAGTTTACCAGGTCTCCACTCACTGATTCCTTATATTTGCTGCTGTGCCTTAAGACTACACTAAAGATATGAAATGAGATAATTTACTTTGCTGCACTTATTAGAGACAGCACTACAGGTTTTATTTCTTGTGTTATATGTCCATAAAATTGAGATCTGTGCTGTGTTCCTCAGAGTGAATGCAGAGGTCAAACACAACCCCACCAATTCGGTGGTGTGTCGCGTGCAGGGTGAGTGGAACGGCACACTGGAGTTTGCCTACACAAGCGGGGAGACCCGTGTCACAGATGTTACCAATCTTCCTGTCACCAGAAAAAGAGTACGGCCCAATGAGCTTCAGGGACCCTATGAATCCAGGTAACGCCAACCTGACAGATAAAACGAAGTTGCATTTCATTTTTTGTTATATTGTAATGTTATGTTTAATCTTTCAACAGAAGAATGACATTTAATAAAGTAACATCTTAAATGAACTGATTTTTTTGTCATAAGATTACATTTTTTTAAATTGAGATGTATACATCATATGAAAGCTGGACAAATAAACTTTAAGGCTGAGATACAACTATCTGAAAATCTGGAATCTGTGGGTGCAAAAAAAATCTAAATATTGAGATAATTGGCTTTAAAGTTGTCCAAATGAAGTCCTTAGCAACGCATATTACTAATGATAAATACGTAAAAATGTCATTTTTTTAGTGCTGGGTAAAGATTAATCGTGATTAATTGCATGCAAAATAAAAGTGCATTTTTACCTAATATATGTGTCTGTACTGTGTCAAATTATTATGTATATTTAAACACACACATTCATATATACATTTCAGAACATTTTTATTTATATATCCATTTTTATTGTTAATATATTATATATATATATATATACATACACACACACACATATATATATATATATATATATATACACATGTAAATGTGCGTGTATTTATTTCTAAACATAATAATTAAACACAATGCGCACTCATATGTTATGCAAAAAAATCACTTTTATTTTGTATGCAATTAATCTTTTCCCAGCACTAAATTTATATATATATATATATATATATATATATATATATATATATATATATATATATATATATATATATATATATATATATATATATATATATATATATATATATATATATATATATATATATATATATATATACCATATATATATACCATATATATATGGTAAGAAATTTACAAAATATTTTCATGGAAGATGATCTTTACTAAATACTTAATAAATAATTTTTTGCATAAAAAGTTATTTTTTTCAGCCTTACTGTGGATTGTTGCTACAAATATATGTGCTACTTTCTGGGTCACATATGTGTTTAAAATGACATGAAAGTACATCGCAGAATTTTTTGATTTTGGGGTAAACTATTCCTTAAAGGTGACATAGAATGGTTGAACGGAGTATTTATCCTTGTTCTGTGATGTGACATGCAGACAATTTTTTTTGTTTGGGTCTCTAATGCCTTAGAAGCTTCCTAAAACCTCTCTCAGATCTCTATTAGGGTGGGGGATTTTAAACAAGTGGTTTTGCACCTATTTGGCTCCCCCTACTGGCTTAACTTGCAATCTCATTACTAATTGGCTGACTTTGGTGCCACTCAAAAAATGTAGCCAATTATTTTAAAGTGGAGGGGCAGTTAGATGCCTGTGATGTCATAAGCATCAGTTTTTCAGATTGGGCTGTTTTCTGGCTGACATTTCTAAAAGAGGAATTTCTATGAGACTGAGATTTTAGCATATTTAGCACTTTTTGTATGTTTGTGAATGTGGGTAGACTACCATTATTCAACAAAGACAAGGTAAAAATGGTTTTTCATTCTCTGTCCCCTTTAAGGTCAGCTTCATAATTTTAGAACCATCTGGTTATTTGTGCATTGCCATGCCATGTTTACTGAAAACATATTGACACTAATGCTCTGTCTTAATCTTGTGACTGTCTGCAGGCGGTTGTGGCAACATGTGACAGAGTCACTAAAAGAAAGAGACATGGAGAAAGCCACAGAACACAAGCACTTCCTGGAGGAAAGGCAAAGAAAAGAGGAGAGACATCGTGCAGAGACGCAGACACCGTGGAGGACCAAATATTTTGAAAGCAAAGTAAGAACAAAACACTTTTCATCTTCACATTTTTATTTTCTCCATAATTCTATATAAATTAGGGATATAAATTAGGGATGCTTCGATATATTGGACTATGCTTCTCAATGAATTATGGTGAAATGCCGCTACATCTTAAAACCAGAGGGCGCTCTCGTGCAGAAACTCAGTAGATGCTGCAGACGAAGAACCATACACGCGCAGCTCTATGAAATGGCTTAGGGATATTTTATATTGCTGTCTTTTTTGGTATTTTCATGATAATAAAGAATATGTATAATGATTATGCTTGACGAGTGTTGCTTTTTCAAACGCATGTTTTGAATGACTCAAACTAACCGTGATTTCAGATCGATAAGGATTTACTGTCAGTACATGTACTACTGACAAAAGCCGTAGTACATGAAATAGCTGTGAATATTATCGGCTGTGCGATTCAGAATAGTTATCAGCCACGCATTATTAGTGTATCGTGTGCTAAGGCCGACAGAAAATTAAAAGTTGCGATTCTCTAGGCCGACATGAAAGTTACCAAGGGGACTATTTTCGGCGCTTCCTAATTTCTTTGCGCCTGCTGCAGCCATGGTACGGCAGCAATATTTCTTGATTATTACGCGGGAATGAGAGTATAAGTCTAAGCCATATCAGCCTAGAAAATCACAACTTTTAATTTTCCGTCGGTCTTAGTACACGCTGTAACTAAATAGCAAAACTCTTTGGTTATTTTTGAGCGCAATGCTAATGGTCTAATCAGATTCAATGGATTATGCTACGCTATGCTAAAAGTGGTATCGCCAGACCCGGAGATTGGCTGAATGGATTCCAAAATGATTAAAATCAAATGTTTAAATCTAGAGGAGCTGGAAAATGAGCCTATTTTCAAAAAAAGTGGCATTTCCCTTTAAAGGTACACACATGAAAACAGCTCCCACCCAAATAAGGATATTTTTGCATGCTATAACAAATAATCCGTGAAGTATTTTATGCTGAAACTTCACACATTGTAGGTACACCCAAGAAGACGAATATTATGTTCCCTTTAGAATTTGTCTTAACATTTTGGCTAATTTATCTTACTTATAAAAACCCAACACTGTTTGTATAAAGGCCTGCAAACATCGTTTTAACCCTAAACTTCAAATTTTTGTTTTTGCCTCTTGTCAGGGTGATGGCTGGGTGTATCACCAATCGCTGTGGAAAACGGCAGCTCGTAGCTCTTCCCCGGTCCCCCCTCAGCCCAACCCGTGACCTCTGACCTTCCTAAAGCTGAACCCGAGCACTGCACAGCCTTCTGCTGTAACAAACCTCTGGTCCAGCTTCCCACTGTCACAAACATAAGCTCTCCTTTGTATAATCCCTAAAGATTAACTTCAATTCGAGTGTTTGTGGACTGCAAGTGTGCACTCTGATGTTCATATTTTGCTTCCCTTGATGGTAAGGTTTTGTAGTACACAATGAATGATTTATCCAATCGGCAAACAGATATTATTTGTTGATGTTGCCTTAACAAGTATCGTATGTAATGAGGGCCAAGTGAGTGATGTTTCTTAATGTGGGATTGTGTTTGAGGTTTATTCATGAACTTCTTAATCTAACCCTACTGTGGTATACTGTATTTGACCACGGTAAAGTCAAGGTTTTCTGATTATTTTAATTTGTGACTTCATGATTTATAAATATATCACATGAAATGCAGGAGGATGAAGTCCGAAAGGACAGACATTTGCGAGACAGATGCATCAACAGTGTTGCTGGAGAAGTGATTAGCTTGGATTTATTTTTTTGTATTATGCTGTCGTTTTATCTCTCTGTTCACTGTGGTGAAAGAAGTTTGCAGACACTATACATGTATCTGTTGATATCTGGGCTGACATCAGTTAAGTGCTCAGGTAGAGGCCTGCTTGCTCTTCTTGTTGTTCAATGAACAATCTGCTTCAGTTGCTGATAAATGTTTTTATGCTTTCGTACAGCATCTTAACAGTTAAAACCATAGAAAAGGACCAGCCTTATTATCTTCTTGTCAATGTCTTTGTGTATACATGCAAACTGATCAGACAGTATTATTGGAAGTTAGCTCAAACATTACACCAAACAAAGACAACACCGTAGTTGGATTCTACCTCGATGGAAATGTTGGAGAGAAAGTTCACCCCAAAACTGAAATTGTCATTCATTCACCCGTACCGACCCTGAATTTTTTCCTTTATTTTGTGAAACAGCTCTTATCTATACAATCAGTCATAGTGCTGACATTCTCATCTCTTTATATAGGAAATGACATAGGGGTGAGTAAACAATGACAGAATTTACATTTTTGGATTAAAAGATCTGTATGTTGAAGATTCTTCAAGTTCTTCAAGAAGATTAGCTGGTCCAGTCCATGAGAAAAAAATCATAAAAAAACCTTTTTGTTTTGCAAGTGTAAGAGAATTCTGATGATTTTTGGTTTAACCACTTAATTTGCCGGTTTCCGGTTTGTTGGAGTGTAACCCAACGTGCACTGATTAGAGTTTTACATCTTTCGTATGAAGTCTCATTGATCATGGTGAGAAATTTGTGGTGCCTTATTGGTGTTAGTCTTCCTCACGTTCCACTACTCACCTATCAGATTTCTTATTAAAATGGATTGTAAGTGAACCTACAGCTGTTGTTCACATCCTCTTTTATTTCATGTCAGCAAAATACACGGGTCCCATCTGCTGTGCTTTCCACTTTCAAGTTGTTTTGCTGAGCCATCAGCTGCACTGATGTTTTAAATACACTCCTTGTAGCCTCAGATTGAAAAAAATATGATTGAAAAAATAAAATTGTTAATATATGGAGGATTTCAACTATTAGTGTACTTGACTGGTTTCTTGTTGTTCGGGTCATTCCTGCTATGCAGTACATTTTTGTACACCTGTCATACATGTGACAGTTTTAAAATACTAAAATAATATTAGGCGTTATAAGGTAATTTTTAACTAGTAAGTGACAAGCTTAGATGCAAATTTCAGCCGCTAAAAAAATAAAAAGAGACATTATATGAACCGATTGCTCTTGGCACGTATAGAGAATGTTCATTAAATACCTCCACTTCAAATCCCAGCCTCAGGCCGTTTTGAAATACTGGTTTGTTGGCAAAATCTGCCACGTCGATTTTTCATCAAAGTGCATAAAAGACTAATTGACCGTGGATCACAGGTTGTGGCTAGAAGGGATACAGCTACGGACATAATCTTGTAAAATCTTGCCGAATGATTGCTGTTTTCATACTAATCCGACCCCAAAATTTACCCTTAAACTTAACATTTGATGGGATTTATGTTGAAGCTGTATCCTATCTAGCCAGAACCGCGGTTTTTCATTCTAATCCGACCTCCAAACCTAACGCTAAACCCAAAATTTGATGGGATTTATGCTGAAGCTGTATCCTATCTAGCCAGAACCGCTGTTTTTCATTCTAATCCGACCTCCAAACCTAACGCTAAACCCAACATTTGATGGGATTTATGCTGAAGCTGTTTCCTATCTAGCCAGAACCGCTGTTTTATCCTAATCTGACCCCCAAACTTAACCCTTAAACCCAACATTTGATGGGATTTATGCTGAAGCTGTATCCTATCTAGCCAGAGTCGCTGTTTTATCCTAATCCAACCCCCAAATTTAACCCTTAAACTCAACATTTGATGGGATTTATGCTGAAGCTGTATCCTATCTAGCCATAACCGCTGTTTTTTAGTAATACGACCCCCAAATTTAACCCTTAAACTCATTTGATGGGATTTATGCTGAAGCTGTATCCTATCTAGCCATAACCGCTGTTTTATCTTAATCCAGGCCCCAAACTTAACCCTTAAACCCAACATTTGATGGAATTTATGCTGAAGCTGTATCCTATCTAGGCAGAACCACTGTTTTATCCTAATCCGACCCCCAAATTTAACCCTTAAACCCAACATTTGATGGGATTTATGCTGAAGCTGTATCCTATCTAGCCATAACCGCTGTTTTATCCTAATCCGACCCCCAAATTTAACCCTTAAACTCATTTGATGGGATTTATGCTGAAGCTGTATCCTATCTAGCCAGAACCGCTGTTTTATCCTAATCTGACCCCCAAACTTAACCCTTAAACCCAACATTTGATGGGATTTATGCTGAAGCTGTATCCTATCTAGCCATAACCGCTGTTTTATCCTAATCCGACCCCCAAATTTAACCCTTAAACTCATTTGATGGGATTTATGCTGAAGCTGTATCCTATCTAGCCATAACCGCTGTTTTATCTTAATCCAGGCCCCAAATTTAACCCTTAAACCCAACATTTGATGGAATTTATGCTGAAGCTGTATCCTATCTAGGCAGAACCACTGTTTTATCCTAATCCGACCCCCAAATTTAACCCTTAAACCCAACATTTGATGGGATTTATGCTGAAGCTGTATCCTATCTAGCCATAACCGCTGTTTTATCCTAATCCGACCCCCAAATTTAACCCTTAAACCCAACATTTGATGGGATTTATGCTGAAGCTGTATCCTATCTAGGCAGAACCACTGTTTTTCATTCTAATCCGACCTCCAAACCTAACCCTAAACCCAACATTTGATGGGATGTAGGCTGTAGCTGTATCCTATCTAGCCAGAATTGCTGTTTTTCATCCTAATCCGACCCCCAAATTTAACCCTTAAACTCAACATTTGATGGGATTTATGTTGTAGCTGTTTCCTATCTAGCCAAAACTGCTGATTTCATCCTAACTCGACTCTAAATCCTAACCCTAAACCCAACATTTAATGGGATTTATGCTGAAGCTGTATATCCTATCTAGCCATAACCGCTGTTTTATCCTAATCCGACCCCCAAACTTAACCCTTAAACCCAACATTTGATGGGATTTATGCTGAAGCTGTATCCTTTCTAGCCAGAACCGCTGTTTTATCCTAATCCGACCCCCAAACTAAACCCTAAACCCAACATTTGATGGGATTTATGTTGTTGCTGTATCCTGTCTAGCCAACACTGCTGATTTCATCCTAATTTGACTCTAAACCTAACCCTAAACCCAACATTTGATGGGATGTAGGCTGTAGCTGTATCCTATCTAGCCAGAATTGCTGTTTTTCATCCTAATCCGACCCCCAAACCTAACCCGAAACCCAACATTTGATGGGATGTATGTAGGCTGTAGCTGTATCCTATCTAGCCAGAACTGCTGATTTCATCCTAAAGCCGAAAGTATACTAGGGACGTCCGCGTATGCGCGCCGTCCGCATGACGTCATTTTCGTCATCAAGAGGGTCCGCGGCCGGCCGCGCGGCCCGTCCGCGTGCAGCCCAAAAGTTGAGACCGCGCGGACAGTGCGCGTACAGTCCGCGTACGACAGCGCATGCGCGTGAACATATTTAGACAGGGCACTCCACTATAAACAATTATACAAAGGAAATAGACAGCATTTGCACACACACTATCGTTTTTCTTCTTTAACTTTTACTTCTTCCAAGAACAGAAAGCCCTGGAGCATGTTTGTTTGATTTTTGTTCTTTGTTGTCTTATTGTTTGTTCTAAACTGTGTTTGCAATGGTGGATCAGTTACTTTTCTTCACCTATCCTAATGTTTTAATGTACTGTAAATGTCGCCAAATCAGTGCTGCCCTGACAGCCTGTTAGACTTATAATTTGAATAAGAAATCATTTGAATTGCGTATAGTGTCGAACGCGGCCATCCGCGTGTAGCCGCGGGGACTATACTCGGAAAGCTGCGCGGACGCGTGCGCGCGCGAGCCGGACGCGGACGCGGAAAAAAAAGTATACCCGGGCCTTAACTCGACTCTAAATCCTAACCCTAAACTCAACATTTGATGGGATCTATGCTGTAGCTGTATCCTATCTAGCCAGAACTGCTGATTTGAATCCTAATCTTTCCCCTACACTTAACCCTTAAACCCAACATTTGATGGGATTTATGCTGTAGCTGTATCCTTTCTAGCAAGAACCGCTGTTTTTCATTCTAATCCGACCTCCAAACCTAACCCGAAACCCAACATTTGATGGGATGTATGCTGTAGATGTATCCTATCTAGCCAGAACCGCTGTTTTATCCTAATCCGACCCCCAAATTTAACCCTTAAACCCAACATTTGATGGGATTTATGTTGTAGCTGTATCCTATCTAGCCAAAACTGCTGATTTCATCCTAACTCGACTCTAAATCCTAACCCTAAACCCAACATTTGATGGGATGTAGGCTGTTGCTGTATCCTATCTAGCCAGAATTGCTGTTTTTCATCCTAATCCGACCCCCAAACCTAACCCTAAACCCAACATTTGATGGGATGTAGGCTGTAGCTGTATCCTATCTAGCCAGAACCGCTGTTTTTCATTCGAATCCTATCCCCAAATCTAACCCTAAACCCAACATTTGATGGGATGTAGGCTGTAGATGTATCCTATCTAGACAGAATCGCTGTTTTTCATCCTAATCCGACCCCCAAACCTAACCCGAAACCCAACATTTGATGCGATGTATGCTGTAGCTGTATCCTATCTAGCCCAAACTGCTGATTTTCATCCTAACTCGACTCTAAATCCTAACCCTATACCCAACATTTGATGGGATTTATGCTGTAGATGTATCCTATCTAGCCAGAACTGCTGTTTTATCCTAATCCGACCCCCAAACTTAACATTTAACCCCAACATTTGATGGGATTTATGCTGAAGCTGTATCCTATCTAGCCATAACCGCTGTTTTATCCTAATCCGACCCCCAAATTTAACCCTTAAACCCAACATTTGATGGGATTTATGCTGAAGCTGTATCCTATCTAGCCAGAACCGCTGTTTTTCATTCTAATCCGACCTCCAAACCTAACCCATAAATCCAACATTTGATGGGATTTATGCTGTAGATGTATCCTATCTAGCCAGAACCGCTGTTTTATCCTAATCCGACCCCCAAATTTAACCCTTAAACCCAACATTTGATGGGATTTATGTTGTAGCTGTATCCTATCTAGCCAACACTGCTGATTTCATCCTAACTCGACTCTAAATCCTAACCCTATACCCAACATTTGATGGGATTTATGCTGTAGATGTATCCTATCTAGCCAGAACTGCTGTTTTATCCTAATCCGACCCCCAAACTTAACATTTAACCCCAACATTTGATAGGATACAGCTTCATCATAAATCCCATCTAGCCATAACCGCTGTTTTATCCTAATCCGACCTCCAAACTTAACCCTTAAACCCAACATTTGATGGGATTTATGCTGAAGCTGTATCCTATCTAGCCAGAACCGCTGTTTTTCATTCTAATCCGACCTCCAAACCTAACCCATAAATCCAACATTTGATGGGATTTATGCTGTAGATGTATCCTATCTAGCCAGAACCGCTGTTTTATCCTAATCCGACCCCCAAATTTAACCCTTAAACCCAACATTTGATGGGATTTATGTTGTAGCTGTATCCTATCTAGCCAACACTGCTGATTTCATCCTAATTTGACTCTAAATCCTAACCCTAAACCCAACATTTGATGGGATTTATGCTGTAGCTGTATCCTATCTAGCCAGAACCGCTGTTTTTCATCCTAATCTTACCACCAAACCTAACATCTAGCGAGATTTGGCCCTAGCTGTATCCCCTCTAGCCCTCTAGAACATGGATCAAATTTTAAAATTGGGTCTTTTGTGAGTACTTGGACTTGAATGCAACCCAAATGTGGCAGCCACATGGATCACAGTGCCTCCTAGTGTGTGGGTCATTTTCTTAATTTACATTCTGACTTTCATAATGTTTCTTTCATCATCTTTAGTGATTTTGCAACTGTTTATATGTCTTACAAAAAAGCGGGTTTTTTAAAAGTGGATTTTTTTTGCCAAAAAAGTTTGCGTGCACTTTTGCAGGGAACACCAGTCAAATATTCTAAATACAAATGAAAAAACTAAAGTGTCTTTCTTTTAAAAAATGCATTTCAATTACAGGCTAATAACCTGCTATTAAAGTGAAATTAATGAACCTAAACATAAGAGCCTGATAAAAATGCTTATTTACAAAAAAGATATCAGATGCACTTAGAGCGTTTTGCATCTTAACTTTTCATATCAACTTATATACATTAAAAAACTGTTCATTTATTTATTTGTTGACTAATTGAAATGTTTCTGACAACACTACACTTTATTTTCTATAGAATATATATAGTTGTTTTATTTGGTAATCATATTATAGGTTTTACCTCCTTCCACACTTTTACTTACATCAATGATCTTTCACAGTATCCCTTTAACTAATACAACCAGTAATATTAAACTAATTTATCTAATAAAACATGTTTCTAAAGTTAGCATTCAAAAGGTGCTGCATAACATGAACAATATATCTGGTGACCGTGTCACTTTGTCATTTGGTCAAGAGGCAAAGACAAAACTCACATAAACAGGAAGATTGCATACATTGTTTGTACCGCTTACTGTACAACTGTGAAACCAGTTCACAATAGGAATAGATCAAATGACTTGACATCTTTGTTCTAGCTTCAGTAATGGAAAAAGCACAACAGGCTGCCATATGTTTATGTTGCTGTTTGTACAGAAAATAATGATCTCCATCAGTTTCAGTTTGCAATCTGGTATGATTTTTTCTGTTAAAAAACTCAAGATTGCTGAAAGCAAACGTGTTTCTAGTGAAAACAATTTAGTGGCATGCTTTTCATAATGAGTATTTATAACACAAGTTCATGAAATTAACATCGACTTTAAATCTGGTTAACCATCAGAGGAAAAATTCCCCCCTTACTTAGGATAAATGAATTACATAATCAAAGTCAGGATGTTCCACAACATCTGAGGCTACTCATTGATAAGCCCAGACATTTTGGCTCATGGGAACACTTAATCTAGTTGCCGCTTAAGTAATCGGGTCAGTGGTTACAAAGGGTCAGTGCAAAGAAACTGAAAAAACAAGAAAGAAACCCATTAGACTCTCTTAAATCTGTTGAAAATAATACCGCTCTCTGTGAGCAGTAAAACGAAATCTGGCCTTTTGGTCTATAAACAGCAGTCATTTCCAGTCGTTGGTGTATCGTCCTTTTGAGTATTTACGCTGCAGTGCTGTGGTTAATCAAATTGAAGTCCCCAAAAAGCCGAGTTTATGGAAAGATCACATGGATGTTAAAAACGAGTGACTCAGAGGGCGATGGAAATTTTCAGATGAGAAAATTATGTGTGGTAAACAATTTTGGGAAAACATTTGTAGAGCAAAGAATGCCACACTTTAAGGCTCGCGCAGAGCTTACTGCCAAAAGTCCCCTAAACGTCCCTCCCGTCTGCAACAGCGTATGTTGCGTTATGGCACGACGCCTTGCGGAGAAAATTTCCGTTTCTGTGTTCGCCACAACAAGAAAACCACAACGTCAGAACAAAAACCCCTCTCTAGAACACCGGTTTGGTTTAGCATTTTAAAAACGGAGACCAGCTCCACATAATGAACCAATATGCGTTACAAAAAAGAGTCTGATTTTCCAGACAGGTCACATTTGACTTGGTTGCCTGGAGGAAGCGGAGATCTGCGTGTCATCTGCAGCTGAAGGATGGACGTCAGCGCTGTCGTCCGTGCATGGAGGAAGACAGGGGAGGGATGAGGTTTGCTCTGTTGATGTCAGTACGAGAGCTTGGGTTGAGATGGAGTTCTCCAGGTCTTCCTGTGCCAGAGTATTAAAGCGCTCCACTACACAATGAGCCGTCAGACGGGCTTCTGGGTCGTGGTCCCAGCACTCGGTTATCGTTGCACACAAAAGCTGCATTCCCTGTGTAAGACAATAGAAATGTTTGTTATGTTTACTTTTTATGCTTAATGTCCAAACCCCAAGCGACAATAGGGAAAAAGTACATAAAATAACACAAAAAAAGAAAGTCGTGCTCGGGGACACGAAAAAACAATATATAGAAATTCGTACTCAAGCACGTAAAAGAGGAAAATTGTGTCCGTGAACACGAATAAATAAAAAAAAATTTTTGTGACTAATACCATGAAATAAAACATGTTATTTGTCAAAATAGATTTTTGGCAGATGATTTTAGAGATATATTTGTCTTTCCCCATTCAAATAGATAGGACTTTAGTCCTCCATGACTAAAATGACTGCCAAAAGCAACTCTTTGCTCATTTTTGAGCGCGATGCTAAATGGTCTAATCAGATTCAATGGATTATGCTAAGCTATGCTAAAAGTGATATCGCTAGACCCAGAGATCGACTTAATTGTTTAACTCAAGAGGAGCTGGAAAATTAACCTGTTTTCAAAAAAAGTGGAGTGTCCCTTTAAAGGTGCAGTGTGTAAATTTTAGAAGGATCTCTTGACAGAACTGCAAAATAATATACAAAACTATATTATTAGGGGTGTATAAAGACCTTTTTATAATGAACGGTTATGTGTTTATTGCCTTAGAATGAGACGTTTTATCTACATACACTTAGGGTCCCCTTACATGAAGACGCCATTTTGTGCATCAATGTTTATACATAAGCCCTTAACGGACAAACATTTTTACTAAGTTGTCTCCAACGATGACATGTTTGTCCGATGGCGGCTACCGTAGCTTCTCTATGTGTTTCAAAAGCAAGAGGTAAGCAGTGGACTGAGCTGTTGGTTGCAATTCACAACCTCACCACTAGATGCCGCTTAAATTTACACACTGCACCTTTAAGTAATCACTGGCATGTACTTACTATGGGTTAGACTCATGATTAATCCTTATGGGTTGTTGAGGCCATTTTTGTTTATGTCTTAATTTGGCCACAACTTTCTTTGTGTTTCAGTAAATAGAATGATTTTTGATGACAAATCTTATATTGACACATATTTTGAGAAAATGCTTTGAAATTTTTCAAAATCTCAACAATATACTGTAGGCAAATTCACTACCCTTTCGGGTTGTTCGTGTTAAAAAAAAACACTAAATTAAACGGCTGTAAAAGTTTATCAGATTAATATTTTCCAATATTTATATTGGAATATATTCCATTTTTTTCCATAAATCTGTTAATCATGCTCAGCACTGATCAAAACCACCAAATGCTCACAAAATTTCGATGATTTTACGTCTTTAATTGCCAAGTTCATAAAGGGGTATCACTAATTTGATGACAGAAAACACACAAAATTACAGATTTTCAACCATAAAGTGATTGTGGACTGGATTTTTTCCCCCTTTTTCACTGCCTTGGGCTTGTCAAAGATTGGTAAAAACATTGACTTTGATGCATTTTTAGTTTTTGTGGAGCATCAGTTTTTATTTTTTTCTCCCTAATTAGTTGTTCGTGGCTTTTTTTTGCCCCACTGACTTATAACGATATTTATATTATCATGCATTCTTGGTCTCTCTTTCTCTAATATGCTGTTATACTCAATATAACTCAATGTTCAAGACAGAAATCAAGCTCTGTTTTTTGCACAGGCCTACTAAAGGGTTAATGGTGCCACATGGTGATCAACAGTAAAAGTGACAAATTTAACCTCTTAGCAAAAGGAGAAACAGCCAACAATTAAGAATGCATGATTATATGGTGTTATGGCTTTGCAATCAAAAAATGTTGTTAAAATAGAAGTCAATGGGGCAAAAACAGTAAATGAGAGAGAAAAGACTGATCCTGTACAAAAACTAAAAATGCATCAAAGCCAATTTTTTTACCAATCTCTGACTAGTCCAAGACTGTGAAAAAGGTAAAAAAAATCCAGTCCACAATCACTTTTATATTGAAAATCTGTCAATTTGTGTGTCCCCCCCAAATCAGTGACACCACCTATGAACTTGGCACATTTTGTAAGCATTTGGTAGTTTTGATCAGTACTGAGATTGATTAACAGATTTATGAAAAAAAAGAAAAGAAAAATTAATCTGATAAATTTTTCCAGCTGTTTAATTTAGTGGCCTTTTTGTACACGAAAACCCCCTATGGTAGTAAATTTGAACAACCCAAAGGGTTAAGTTCAAGCCTGATACCTTGAGTTCTACAATAAGTACAAAGTACATAAAATTCTACCAATGTTTTTGACATGCCTAATACATTCTGCTTTTAAGTTTCACCATTGTCATTTCTTTTATACTACATATATGTCATACATTAATATAATGAATACATTGTCGATGCATTAAAGTAAATTTTGTCTTTGAGTTCCATGCATGTCCAGTTGTGTACCCACTGGATGTGTTGTCCAGCTCTCTGGGATATCTGGTCGTCCTCTGTCTCTTAACACCAGTTCCCTCATGCTGTCTATACACGGCTGCTCACACACCTTGGAGCCAAATGGGGGCTCGTAATTCTTAACTTCTGTTGAAAAGAGAATAAAAGCTCTTATTTGTACTTACACGCTTCAGCATGACATCACATTATGTGAGACTGTCCGTGAAATCCAGTCTGAAGTCTCAATCGAATTAAGAGATAGATAAGAAGCATCAGGAGTTTGATTTTACTTTCATTTCAACCTGACAAAACTGACATGGTCTTAACCATCAATGTTAAATATATTTTTCACAAAATAGCTTTTGGTGGGATTTCACAGACAGAATTATATACTGTATGTGCACAAGAAAGCTCAACAGTACTTGCCCCCTATGACATCACACCTAGAGACCATTTCCCACAGCACCAGGGCCATGGAGTATACATCCATCTGTTTAAAAGACTCCAAATCCTCAAGATTCACCCTGGACTCCAGGACTTCAGGAGCCATGTAGCGTGCTGTCCCCACCTATGAGACTCAGAGTAAATCAAATAAGACAACTGCACCAAATTGAATAACAAATGGTTATGAAGATGTACGCGATTACATCTGTGACCTTAACACATCAACCACAGAGCTTTTTGCTTGCACAAATGATCACGTTGACCTTTTTTAAGAGATGATTTTTTTGGTGTATGTACAAACACTTGGAAACCATAGCTCTGTTCCAAAACCTTGTGAGCTGTCTGGGTAGGCACTTGATACCAATAGTGGTCCAAAAGGATTTATACCTTTTTTGGATGAAGGCACCAAATGTGTGAAATACAATCTCAAAATGCATCAAGCTCAGTCCTAAAATCCATCCAAGATGGCAGACAAAGTGAAAGAAAGTTAATTCCTAGTACGTACCGTTTTGCTACAAATATTTACTTTGGGGTACCAGTATGTACCTCTAAGGTACCAATGTGTACTTTTGAGGTACCAATTTGCACCTTTTTGGTACAAAAGTGAACTTTTAAAAAAAAGGTATTTTCTTGTACCTTTTTTCTGAAAGTGTATGGCAAAAGCTCACCAGGTTTTGTAGCAAACCCCATATTTTTTCCTCCTTCATACCTGTCCACTGTTGGCAAAATCATCTACGGTGAGGGAAAGGTCGAGTCGCAGAGCCAGTCCGAAATCGCAGAGCGCACACTCGGTGCGGCTCTTCAACACAACGTTGCTGCTCTTCAGATCTCGATGGGCGATTGGCACCTTTGGCGTGCCGCAGGGTGCGATGTCACTGTGCAGGTGTGCCAGGCCTCTCGCCACAGAGCCTGCCAGCGCGCACAGTTCGGCCCAGGTGAGAACATGAGAAACCAGAAAGTCTTGAAGGTTCCCCAGGCTGTAATAAGCCATGATGAGCCAATACTGCCTCTGAGAAGTGCCACCCCGCTCCTCGGCCGTCAAGAACTGCACCACGTTCTCATGTTTTAAGTTGGCATCAGAGAAAATAGCTCTTTCATTACACCACGAGGTATACTCTACTGCCGGGAAGATCTTAACAGCCACGGTTTCGTAATGTCCGCCCTCATTATGGCTGAGTCGTGCCTGCCACACTTCAGCGAAGCGCCCCTTACCCACCAGGGTCTCCAGCTGGATGGGCAGCTGCTCTGTGTTGTGGTTTAGGTTATTGGCACAAGTCGATGATATTTCCGAACTGACGTCGTCGCTGAGTGGAGTCATCTTGTCGTGGTAATCGCTACCATTCGCTTGGCCGGCGCAGACCTCTGCTGGATCCAGGGACTGGTAGTGGGTACGTCTTGGTGCCCAGTCTTTGGGTTGTTTGCAGGGCTGACGGGTACGGTAGAGGTAAAAGCTGATTCCGGCAATGACGACGCCCAGGATGAGTGTTGTGACAAGGCTTATGATTACTATTGGAATGATCTCTATGGATTTCACCTTTGAATATCCTGGAAAAAAATATATTTATTATATTGATTCTGATTGGTTAACAGTTGTGATTTATTTATGATAAATTTGACATGCATACAGTACCATTTGGTCCTTTGTCAAAGATGAGCTTGTCGTTGCACTCCTGATCACCGATACAGGCGCAAATAAAGAGCAGTCCATCATCAGAGGGTAGTGGTGACATCAAACACTCTGTCGTGGAGTAATTTGTCAGAATTATGTTCTCCAGTGGATGCTGCGGGTTATAGCACATCGTCTTCACGCTGACACTCACATTGTCCTTCTTCCTGCGAGAAACATGACAGGATCAAAGTCAAGCACAGCACGATATTAGAGAGCACAGAGAAATCCCCTTCAGTTGGTTAAAACAACAACCGAACCCCTCGGAAAGACAAACATGGGCTTTAAAATGCGCTCTTGAAAAGATTTTTTTATGATGAAATTTTGAGTAAAAAGCATTCAGGGAATCCCTGAGCATTAGCGCACTTTGTATTTAATTCCAGAGTTAAAACTTTGCTGAAGGTTAGAAATGTGTTTGATTTTTGTCAGACAAGCTCTCTCATAGACTGAGCTTGTTGGAAATGACGCAAAAGCTGCTCTCTTGAAATTTTTAAGTTGAAAAGCAATCTTATTACTGCATAGGTCATAAAGGTTGTATGGCAGCTAAACCCTTATTATTGGAACCATAATAAAATATGCTGCCACTTTTTATATTTGTTTCATATCAGTATCTATCTTATGGTGTTGCCAAGGAGTTTTAAATGTACCGTTTATATTAGCAACATTACACACAATTTGTGTACACAACATCACTTATGCATACTTAAATTTGATTCATGACTTAGACTCACCATATGGCTACACACACTTCCTCATTCAGCGTACAGTAAGAGGTCAGACTGCAGTTGCTCGTGCAGACGTTGTCTTCGCATATGGGATTCGAGTGGTCGCACCACTTACACAGGTTGGTTTTTAACATGGTAAAAGTCTTTGCTTCCATCACTGAAATGAAACATTGCACTGTATTAATATACATTTAGAGAAATCACTCGATGACCCTAATAGCTATGACGGTAGATTTTGTCATAGGCTAGTGAACAAATAACCATTTTCAGACTTTTGCATTGTCTACTGTTGTAGCATTAGACAACCAGACCTTAAACAACAAGCACACTTTTCAAATAAACATCTTACATAAAACGTTAAATCAAAAACCTTTTTCAACATCAACATTTGTTTTATAACACTCTTGCTATATACACACTCACCTAAAGGATTATTAGGAACACCTGTTCAATTTCTCATTAATGCAATTATCTAATCAACCAATCACATAGCAGTTGCTTCAATGCATTTAGGGGTGTGGTCCTGGTCAAGACAATCTCCTGAACTTCAAACTGAATGTCAGACTGGGAAAGAAAGGTGAGCTGTTGGTGCCAGACGGGCCGGTCTGAGTTTTTCACAATCTGCTCAGTTACTGGGATTTTCACTCACAACCATTTCTAGGGTTTACAAAGAATGGTGTGAAAAGGAAAAAAACATCTAGTATGCGGCAGTCCTGTGAGCGAAAATGCCTTGTTGATGCTAGAGGTCAGAGGAGAATGGGCCGACTGATTCAAGCTGATAGAAGAGCAACTTTAAATGGAATAACTACTCGTTACAAGTGAGGTATGCAGCAAAGCATTTGTGAAGTCACAACACGCTCAACCTTGAGGCGGATGGGCAAACACAGCAGAAGACCCCACCAATTACCACTCATCTACACTACAAATAAAAAAAGAGGCTACAATTTGCATGAGCTCACCAAAATTGCACAGTTAAAGACTGGAAAAATGTTGCCTGTTCTGATAAGTCTTGATTTCTGTTGAGACATTCAGATGGTAGAGTCAGATTTTGGCATAAACAGAATGAGAACATCATGCCTTGTTACCACTGTGCAGGCTGGTGGTGGTGGTGGTGTAATGGTGTGGGGGATGTTATCTTGGCACAATTTAGGCCCCTTAGTGCCAATTGGGCATCATTTAAATGCCACGGCCTACCTGAGCATTGTTTCTGACCATGTCCATCCCTTTATGAGCACCATGTACACATCCTCTGATGGCTACTTCCAGCAGGATAATGCACCTTGTCACAAAGCTTGAATCATTTTAAATTGTTTTCTTGACATGACAATGAGTTCACTGTACTAAAATGGCCCCCACAGTCACCAGATCTCAACCCAATAGAGCATCTTTGGGATGTGGTGGAACGGGAGCCCTGGATGTGCATCCCACAAATCTCCATCAACTGCAAGATGCTATTCTATCAATATGGGCCAACATTTCTAAAGAATGCTTTTAGCACCTTGTTGAATCAATGCCACACAGAATTAAGGCAGTTCTGAAGGCGAAAGGGGGTCAAACACAGCATTAGTATGGTGTTCCTAATAATCCTTTAGGTGAGTAATATTCTCAATTACTTTATTTTTGTTTCCTTATTTTCATAAAAAATATTTTTAAAAACCTTAATAAGAAAGCAGCTAAATCACCAGATCCATAAGCAGTATTAGTAAAATAGAACCATATAGAGAGGAAGACGCACATTGCATCTGCTACAAAATGTAACCGCAAATACTCACCTAAAGGATTATTAGGAACACCATTCTAATTCTGTGTTTGACCCCCTTTCGCCTTCAGAACTGCCTTAATTCTATGTGGCATTGATTCAACAAGGTGCTTAACGCATTCTATATATATATATATATTCAAGTCCATCTTTCATGTAAATATGCTTTGAACCAATGCAACACTATAAAAAAATCACTATATAAATACATTTGGCTTGACTTATATAACTATAAATAGGTTATTATGTGCAAAATAAGACACACAACACTTTAAGATTTAAAAGCAAACTAAGATGTCCTATAGCTCAACTGGTGGATCATTGCATGAACAACGCCAAAGGTGGTGGGTTTGATCCCAAGGTACACACCTACTGATAAAATGTGTACTTTGAATGCACTGTAAATTTGCCAAATGCATAAAATGCACGATTGCAATTTATGGTTTGCCAAAAATTCACATTTTATATTTTATAAAAACTTCTGTTTTCCTTATGTCTGTAAACGGCTGTTGTGCAACAATGCAAATTGTGAAAGCGCTACAGAAATAAAATTTAATTGAAATAAACTGGCAAAACTTAATAGCCTAAAATCACAAAAACCTGTGCTTGATTGAGGCACGCAACAAATGCGGTCAAAATTGTCCAATAATGAAAATGATTGGACAATGATTGCAATGACAAAGCTATAACAATGAAGTCTGTAATGACAGCTGCAATCAAGATTTAAGAGCAGTTTTTGAGCTACGTGACCCATCTGGAGTTTATAGACCTCTAATTGGATTTGGATGAACGCGATATATAGCCTGATGTGTGTGTGTGTGTGTGTGTGTGCCGTGATGCAGCCTGCAGTTTTTGGTTTGGTGCACAGATGCGTGTGCATGTGTGTTCATGAGTCTCAAGAGTTCCTGTGGTAAGCGGGACAAGCCTGAATTCCTTCCCACGTACGCTGTCTCTGTGCTGAAGCTACCACATCACAACTATATTAATTGTTCATTAAAAACAGATGAGGGGCGGGATCCGTTTCCCTGAAAGCGTGCGGCAACCTTAAGGTAAACTGTATTGAAAGAAATAGAGGAGATTTTTGACGCAGGCCTCCAGATGTCCTCTCGTGCAAGCCATCAAAATATACAGTAAAACACTCAGCTCTTGCGTAAAAGGAGACAGCGACGTGAAGGCAGGGAAAAAGAGAGAGAAGAAAACTAAAAGGCTAAGCACAAAAGCCCCCCCCCCACCACAAACTTTAAAGTAATTAAACTCAGCAGCAACCGCTCCAGAAATAAATTGAAGCCAGAAGCTCTCGCACGGGCCAAGTTTGAAGCACAGCCCCTCCGTGCTTATGGGAAATCCAATGGCTGCTTACAGACGCCAAGAGATGCTGGCCTGCATTTATTTGGTTTGCGCTCAAGCAAGTTTCCCTATTTGTAATTCATGAGCGCTAGGTATAATAATGAAAATCATATGCCAAGTCGTATGGTTTCTTCTACTACCACGGTTCGTTTTGTTTTGGAAAAACGAAGAAAATATTTTGGAGAACTGGCTGAAAAGATCTTTGATGTTAATACAATGGTCCAATAAGTATTTGGAAACACAAGTCATAAAATACAGTATATGAATGTCATTAGACAAACAAACAACATATGATAAAACAATAGGTAAACTGTTTAAAATAAAAACAAAAAGCTGAAGGGTGTGTGTGGCTTTAAGTTTGGCTTTTTTAAGACAAAATTTGGGAAAATGTCCTAACAAACCTAAACATGTCAAAAGCTTTAAAAATGTAAAGGTATTAAAGTGGTCCTTACTCATAAGTCAACAGGGTTAGGTTTAGCGCATACAAACTGTTTTTATCCCTCCATGAAAACAAACCTATGTGTCTTTATGTTTTTTTCCATATGTCTTTATGTGCCTTGAAACATTTTTGGGGCCCTCCGTATGTAGTAATCAAACAACCCCACTGGGTGGCACATATCCAAGTTCATCCAATTTCTTTTCAACTCAGCTTGATCCCCGAAAGCATTTCCTGATATTAAATTAATAACAGCACAACGAAAGCACGACTGTCACATTCATGATAAACAGATGTCTTCAAAAGTTGACCATGACACATAAACAGTCTCATCATGATGAGTGCTGTTTAAATGTCGAGGAGGGTTAGTGCCCCCTTCCCTATTATTCAGAAGAAATAGGAGGAGCATCATCAATGCCAGTAAAATGTTCTGTCATATCATGCCAAACAAAAAACAGCCAGCTCTCCTCCGCAAGTACCAAGCGAACCCATGCCCACTAAGAACAAGTTCTTGGACTCTCCTCAAGAAAACAAAGGAGAAATGAGAGTTAGGCCCTGTCAACATCATACCTCATTACAATGTTGCCATTGTGGGCAATCATGATGACAAAATTGAGAATCATCAAGGCATCCTAAATGTCTTTGTCTTATTATTGTATATATATAGTCTTTGTGTGTGGACACATTTGCACACTCTGACACTATAGCTCCCTCTTCATATTCCCCGAAATGTGTGCTTAAAAGGCCATTTCGAGCAACAAATGAAATATGATAAGTGTGGGGGGGGGGGGGGGTGATGATTTTCTTCTCTCCTCCCACATGGTAAAATTTCATAACTGTTGTTAAACTGGTACTGCTCTACACACACCCCAACCATTTAAAGGGGCCTCTGCTCTGCAAAGATCATATGGATTCATAAGATTTGGTTTCCCCTATGGAATTTTCCATGATATGCTGCTATTTTATTGCAGTTAAGGTGTTTATTATATCTATTTAAGTAAGTCTGGTGTGCAGTTTCAAAACAGTTCTGTACATTTTATATAAACATGTTATACATTAAAATGTTTATATTCATTAAATGTTCTATATATACAAAAGTGTATACTACATGAACAATAACAGATACTGTTGTTTATATTGTACCATGGTCTTAAATAAACAATTTGTTGTCTTTAAAAACAACAGGACAGATTTTTCTAAACAGCTACTAATCACAATAGAAACCATAGTCTTAAATAAGAAAAAAGTCATCTTATTACTGAATATTATCAGATAACAGAACCAATACATAACAGTGTAGCATACTGTAGTAACAATTTAGGTGTTATGTCATACTGTATCTGTTTTACTAGTTTAAATAATCTTAATCTTATTTGAGTGGGACATTTTTAGACGTTTTTTAGGAACAGTGTGACCTGAAGTTCTAGATGAAATCTAATTTTTAATCGATATTTTTATTTTAACAGATATCATCTAAAAATGCTGGTTTATTTTCAACCCAGCACTGGGTCAAAAAGGGACAACCCCAACCTGTTGGTTTAACCCAAATGCTGGGCTATTTTTACCCATTGTTGGGTTAAATATATAAAAAGTTTCAAGGTTAATTTAACCCAACGGCTAGGTTTGTCCCTTTTTAACCCAAAGCTGGGTTGAAAATAACCCAGCATTTTTTTAGAGAGTATACGTTAACAAGATAAATTAAAATTAAAACTAGCGTTGGGCATAGATTAATCTAGATTAATCTCATACAAAATAAAAATTTTTTTTTGCATAAAATTTAAGTTTGTGCTGTGTGTAATTATTATGTATATATAAATACACACACATTCATGTATGTATTTAAGAAACATTTACATGCTATATATATATTTATTTATATTTTTATATATTCTATATTGTATATAAAAAAAAGATATATAAATAAAACATTTCTAAAAAAAAAAAATATATATATATATATATGTGTGTGTGTGTGTGTGTGTGTGTGTGTGTGTGTGTGTGTGTGTGTGTGTGTGTGTGTGTGTGTGTGTGTGTGTGTGTGTGTGTTGTTAAATATACATAATATTTACACACAGCACAAACTCCTATATTATAGAAAAAATACTTTTATTTTGTATGAGATTAATCTAGATTAATCTATTTCATACTATGACTCCCCACATAAAATCAAATGTTTATTTGAGTTATTAGATTACTAATGTAGCCTATATCAAAACCTTTATAAGATAATAATATAATAAATGTGCACTCAGTAAAGGGCAAACACTGATCAGATCAACATCAGCAGAAAATAAACAAAATAATCTTTGTATGTGGAGGTCATTTTAATTCAACAATTCAATCAAACACCACGAAGGAGAGCAAAGCAGCTAAATAATAAACGACAATGTATAGGCATTCAACGTCTGTTAAATGAAATTATATGAAATTTATCTCAAACCAGTCAACGTGATGTGCTGCATTTTCATCACTTATTAAAAGTTGCAATGAATTGCAATAAAATTAAAAGGTTTAGAGACGTCTTTGCTTCAGTAACTGGATAACGGTTTATATCGGTCTGAAAAAAGCCGAAGATAATCATGAAGTATAACAACTTTTTCATAAAATGTTTTGAATGTCTTTCCTTTATAAACATTTCATTGTTTACCGAGTGTTAGTGTCGAGTTTAACCAGCATACAACAAACTCAAAAGCAAAGCTTCGATTCGTGCTGGACGCCAGACAATGAAAGCGGAGAAAAACTTTTTCTACTCACGCCAGAAAGACAGAAGAGCAGATGCTTGAACCCACAAACTCCAGCAGCCTTTGAGACCCATCATATCTTCACAATCTCAACGCTTCCACGAACTTAAAGCAATGTTGTTATTTTCTTCCTCTGCTCGTTTTGAAAGGCGTTGATAAACTCATCTGTAAGAGAGTTTAATAAGACTCTTGTGTTGTTGAGTTCCGTGTAGGCGGATCCAGATGTTTTTAATCCAGATGTGACTGAGTGCGACTCCGCCCAGATCTCACATTTATCAATGCAACAAACCACACATATACATTACACAATGAACAATGAACTGTAATACAGCTTCTAATGTGCTGCACATAGTGTGTTTTGCATGAAAGTATGTAAGTATGATACGATTAAGCAATAATCAAGTGAATGAAAAATCATATATAAATTAACAAATGTAAATATGGTGAAAAGCGTAGTTGTAAAAGTAGCCTACTATTTTTGTTATTTTTCTTTCTTTATTACATATCACTAAAATGTAACAACCATAATGCCGATAACGATAATTAATGTTTAATAAAAAATATGTAGGCCTATAATGATAATGACATTGATAATAATAATAATCATTCTACTACTACTACTACTACTAAAAATAATTTTAATAATTATAAAAGTATAATAATAATAATAATATTAACAATAATATAATAATAATAATAATAATAATAATAATAATAATATAGGAATAATAACGATACAACTTTAACTGATGTTTTTTGTGTCAAAGAGTGTTTATAATATTTCGTTATTTTCGTCATTGTAATATCTTGTGAAACCTGCTGATGTATGTGTGCACACGTGAAGCAGTGAAAGTGCCCAAAGCGCAGGCGCGTGACTTGGAAACCATGGCGGATTCAGGAAGCGAAGATCTAGCGGTGATTGAAAACACAGATATGACTCCGTCGGAGTCGGAAAACAACCTGAGGAACACGGTAAAGCCCGAAACTCAACCATCTATATTTGTGGGACCGACGATGTGTCAGTTTAGTAGGAGTCGCGCGCGCTGGATCGAGAGCTCGTGATGTGTGCGCGACAGCAGCTCAGGGTGTTTTGGGTCATCAATGAATATCTCTGTATTGCTAATATATTTTGGTAGAGTCGGCAAAACAAACCACGTATATGGGCTTTTTCAAAAGCTTATGGTCATGTAAAGAATTATTGTATAACGTTATATAAGTAAGACGTTGTGCGTGCTACTTTATGCTTTATCAATGAACGCCCATTGCCACGTAGTTTGTAAACACCCATTATCTCATACAATGTATACTAATATATGTATCAATCTTTGTCATGCCCAAGCCTGTAACCTTGGCTCTTGTTCGCTGGTTGAATGTCTTTATGGTTGATCTTCAAGATTTACTTTGGTTTAAGTTGTTAGTAGTGGGATGTAATGAAACAACTACAAAAATTAAGTTTTAGGTAAAAAGCACAAAATAGCTTTTAGACACAGAAGAATGATTCAAAAAGTGTTGTGATTCATTAAAATGGCATCATGCCATGTTCTGTATAAAATTGGCAGGTGTCATGGAAAACCTGGAAATGGCAGGGAATTAGGGATGCATAACGATAAATCGCTATTAATCTATAGCAGAGTAAAAGTTTTTGTTTACATCATATATCTGTGTGAACTGATATATCTGTATAATAATTATGTATATATAAATATGCACACATGCATGTGTAATTTTAAGAAAAAAAAATATTTATCTGTTAAGTATTAATATTTATATACAATATAAATTATACATAAATATATAAATGTATATACACATGTAAACATTTCTTAAATATATATACATGCATGTGTGTGCATTTATCTATACAAAGTTATTATACACAGTTCACACACATATATGATGTAAACATAAACTTTTATTTTGCTAAAGATTAATCACGATTAATCGTTATGCATCCCTACAATGTTAAGATTTAAATAGGTAATGGCAAATATCTATAAAATTGTTTATTAAAACCATAATGAAGTAATAATAAAAGACAAATTATTGTAAAATAGATTGGTCCATGGAGGGAGAACCCTGGATAATAATGCTTAATGTCATAATAATCATCGTAATGTCTTATAATTTAAGACTTCAGTCATGTTTTTATTCTCTTGCTCTGACATATTGATCATTGGGATTTTTCTGATGCTACTTAAACTTACAGATGGTTGAGAAAGGCACAAGTCTTCTGAAGAAGATGGAGATCAGCGTGGCTGAAGCAGAGAAGAGGACAGGGAAAAATACTGTCAACATGCAGGAGACTTATACAGTTTATCTTATAGAGACCAGGTAAGATACTTTGTTTCATTTTGTATGAATCAGTCACAGCACAGGGCAAGTTGCCCTGTTCTGAATGCATCATGCATGTTACATAATTTCACTCTAGTGGGACTTACACAATGTATCTGCGTAATATGGATCTATGTCTTTTTAAAGCATAGCATTCAAGCTATTTATTTGCATTCAGCTATTTATATAACAACCAATCATGCTTATTCAGGTAAACAATACTTGACAGTTTCTTCATTTAAGTTTGATATATTAAAAAAGGCTTTTTTATTATGAATGGTCCCATACAGACTGCAGCTAAATTTGGTTGTCACTTCATCTTTAAGTACTTAACCAAACTAAACAACTAGTTGTCAATGTCATTTTATGTGTGCATCAGGGACTCAAGATTCTGTTTGTACGGTGCTGGAAACCACAGGAAAAGAAGTACAAGCATTTAGTAACTTGTGTTGCCAAATCTTGCCCGAAAAACAGTAAACAAAAACAAGCACACAATAAACTGAATTAAATGTACTTGCGTCATATTGAAAATAAAACCAAAAAATATTCCAACCCGCACATGCCCACTTTAAAGAAAATCACCACTGTTTTTCAATATTTTACTATGTTCTTACCTCAACTTAGACAAATTAATTCAATGCGTGCACTTAATCTTTGTACAGCGCATTGTGAATGTGTTGGCATTTAACCTAGCCCCATTCATTCCTTAGGATCCAAACAGGAATTAATTTAGAAGCCACCAAACACTTCCATGTTTTCCATGTTAAACGGTTACCACACTGTACAAATATTAAAGCAAAAAATATGTATTAACGCAACATGAAGTAAAATCACTAAAAGCCTTCCTTCCGCGAAAAAAAAACAGTCTGTACTATGAACAGCAGTAGAATGTTTAAAATGTGTTTACGTTGTTAAGGGTGCTGGGCAGTGATACCCAGAATCATTGGGTGCAGCGGTCAGAATTAAGGTCTGGAACTAACCCATTAATAAACGTTTATAGTTTGTACATGGCCAATATGATTAATCTAAATAGAGCAGGATTACACATTGACTTTCTGAATGTACCCTGGTCACAGAGTCACATAAGCACAGCACACTACACCAGCTGGAAATGTAAGAGACGTCAGATTTTTTCTTTCTACTTGAAGTAGCTGAACTTTAATGTTTACACTAGAACAATCTGTTCTGTGACTGGCCCTGTCAGTTTAACAAACCTCAAAATCAGAACTCTCCCGCTGAACCGGAAGTGACATGTATTACAGAAATGTCACTTTTATTGCTTTGTGAAGCTTTGTGTTGGAAAGTTTGTGTTGTATCATTCTGGAGAAAGTGATGAATCAGCAGATGTATTTGTCTGTGCTTTCAGCAGAGTCAAGCAGACAAGAGTGCTGTGTCCATGTCACATGACTCCAAAACAACAGTGCTTGAAATCATTAACTTAAGCTGGGCGTACACGGTGCGAATTCTGACGGTCGGAACGTCGTGAGCTCTCGCACACGACACGAGTGAGATTATGCGAAAATAATTCGTACGCAGTCACACACGACAAGATTTTACTGTAGGACTTGAGGAATTCTGACGTAAGCAATTTCGCACCTGTGAGTGGCAGAATGTACAAAAAATAAAACAAGAAGAATACGGCAAAGATATTGGCTTTTGTGCAGAAAACTGTTTCTGTTTTTTGTATTTCTGTTTATGCATTCCGAAATTGCAATATAGGTCTAGTGCTGTGGCGGTGAAGGAATTTCTCTGGCAGTGTTTTTTCTTGCTAGCGCATATGCGGTTTTATCTTCTTAATATATCATGATTGTAGTGCCAAGTAAATATCTATATTGGTATTATTAATGTTACATATATTGTTGCTTTTTTATAAATATGACGTTTAAAAACAAATTCAGTGGACATATTTATTTATTGGAAAATGCAGAATGAGGAGCAATTGAGGTAAAACGCAAGGTAAGATAACGTAACACGTCTTTCACTTTATGATTAAATTATTTAGACAATACATCTACAGCCAAATATTAATTTGTAAAACGAAAATTATTTAATGTAATATTAAGCACATTGTCTAGGCTTGTTTGCATTGTCTAGTGCAAATGTACGCGGACCCTCGGTCAATGCGGGGTCTTGAAGTAAAAGTGAGCACGCAGCATTTGTGATCATGTAAATGTACAAAATAAATGCCATACAGAAGGCATTGCATATTAATATATGCCATTTTTTCAGTAGGCCTATGTAAATTAATACATAGCAATACCAATATAGTATGAAAACAAATTAATCATTATTTAAATAAAGTTTCAGAGATAGCCTACATTTTTAGTCATTTAAATATTCTCATCATTTCAGAACAAGCTTAGGCTACCATAACAACGTACATTGGGCTATATCATGTGTTCCTTTGGTCGAAAATACGTAAAAAATATATATATGGGTAAAAAACACCGAACAAAAACGTTTAAGCTCTTGTTAAAGCAGAAGCTCCATAATAATCTGGAAAACGTCGTCTCCGCGTATGATCATCATGTTTAATATAGTCTCTTGTTCATTGACAATTTATTTTGCATTTATTATATGAGTAAAAAGTGTAAAACAATAAATGCATATCTTATAGCCTATTAAACATGGATTCCGTTGCTTTTTATTCTCTGTCACGCCAGCCCTTTTAATATCCATTCATTTATGAAACTGTACTACAGCGACTTTGGCACAGCTTGGATCACACAAAATTGCGACATTCTTTGTCCATCTGTTTAAACCAGTGGTCTCTGCACGGAGTCTAATAATTTTTATATTTATTTATTACATATTTTAGTTGGCTTATTTTTAGGGCCGGGACTTTAACGCGTTAATTAAGATTAATTAATTACACAAAAATAACGCGTTAAACATTTTTAACGCATTTTAATCGCACTTATTTTTGCACCGCGGAACATTTCTCATGAGTTTCGGCGGACCGATTATACTGGAGCACCAACTAGCGTTCATGACTTCACAACAAACCACAGTGAACATGAACCAAGAGGCTGATGAGATCGCTTTGGTTGGCCCCGTGGATGGGAATTTTTTTTATAAAAAACGAACGGATGTAAGCGTCGATAAGAGCATGGTTGTGTGTAAGCTATGCAACAAGGAATTCACATATCACCGCAGCACATCGAGCATCTCAATGCAAAACACAGCAGCTAGCGTGGACATTAGCCCGACTCCGGGCACAACGATTCGGACGGGATTAGTTTTACATAGGGATGTGGGGTAAAGCAAGTTTTTATCAGAGCTTCTCTGTGATTTTAGTCCAGTCCGAATGCTCCATGTCAGTAATCATTACGGACAATGTCAGTAAAGATTACGGCGTCTTTTACCTTCTGTAAAAAGGTCCGGAGAAATTACCTCAGGTAATGCAAATCCAGTGCGAATAGACCAGCTGTAAATATACACGTAAATCGCGTCATTTCCTTTTAATTTGCGGGTTTCTTTTAAATATAAAAGCGCTTAAAGAAGCATTTACTTGCGTTCTAGACGGAGAAACAAGTCAGTTACAAGTCAGTTTCTGAATAAAACACGACACAAACTTTAAAAAAAAAAGTAAATTTTACTTCTCAGAGGCATGGAACTGTTTATGAAACTGACGTTCTCCCCAAACTGAAATTAAACACAATGTTTCGCGTTTTCCTTGTCTGTGTCATGTTGTTTGCACATCTAATATCTGGAAGCAAGGTAACGTGCACGTGAAGACGAGAGGTGACGCGCTGCGCCAACGAGTTACCCCTCCCACTTCTGAATGTTTTACAGAGATTTCTAATCCCGTCCGAATTGACCATTAATATTATCGACGTCCTGTGGTAAAATTACATTACGCCATCTACCCCTGTAAAACTAATCCCGTCCGAATAGGGCTCAATAAACAATGTTTTGTTGCTTAAGCTTATGTATTCAGTCATTATTCATGGTACACTCTAAGAACGAATGTGTTAAAACAACACATTAGTGTTGATTCTGGGACAACACACTAACTGCGTCGTCCTGGAATCCACCCATCTCTGTGTTATTATTGAAACAACACATTTTGTGTTACTTTTAACACAACATGTGTTATACTTGAACACAAAATCAAGACAAAATGACTCATAATGTGTTAAAATTACACATAATGTGTTAAAAGCTTACAGCTTGTATACTAAAATCCATGTAAAAAATTACTTCTTAATGTTCTCAGGTCAAATATTTATATGCGATTAAAATGCGATTAATTTAGATTAATTAATTACAAAGCCTCTAATTAATTAGATTAATTTTTTTAATCGAGTCCCGGCCCTACTTATTTTATGTTTAGATTGTAAATAATGATAAACATATCAACAAGTAAAGAAAAATCAACAGTATTACAAAGTAAAACAAAAAAGTTTTAATATCAAAAAGTAGCCCTCGTTTTATAGCTTAATCTACACTCTCTCCTGTTTCCGCACACATCCAAAGCTGTGACCGGACATCACAAAAACACGTATGACAGGTTTTTCAGGCAAAGAAGCTGATCAAGATGTCGTCACTGAAAGGACCTGTCATATTTGTCATGATGTCCGGTCACCGGAGTGTGTGTGTGCGCGAAACATATAGCCAGCTATAGAGTTGTCGTCCAGATTTGAGGTAGCAGTGCCACATTTGTCTTTCTTCTTCTGTGTTTTGTACATTCTGATTGGTCAACTTCAAGTGCTTTGCCAGATCGTCTCGTTCACTCGCACCAACACTACGAATTTATACCGACAGCTCCCGAACTTTTTTGACATGTTTAAAAATTATCGGGAGGTCGTAAGGTGCTCGTAACCTGCTCGGCTCGGCTCGTAATTCTTCTCACACGGTGCGAGCCGCGACCATACGAGCATGAACGATTTGGTCCCGAGAAAAAAAAATCGCATGCGAGCTCCTACGACAACAAAAATCGCACCGTGTACGCCCGCCTTTACTGTCTGTGTCTGTATGTGTTGTTTGGTGACTTTATGTTATCATAAAAGCCCTTGTTATATTTTTTACTGCAGAAATATAATTTTTTAACCAGTATATTTTTGTCTATTTGAGCATCAAAGTTGTGAAGGATATTAAAAAGTAATATAGTATATTTTATTTTTGTGTTTGAAGAGTACATCAAAATGGGCTTTGTACTTTAAACAAAAAAGAACAATTTGCCGAATAATTTTCAACAGTATGCCGCTTTCCTTTGCAAACCTCATGATGAAGAAACATGATGATGTGTGTACTATAGTACTTCATCCAAATCTCTTACTCTGAATGTGATAGTGCCATAGCATGCACCACAAGAATTCTAGCCTATATCACATCTTTATGCTAAGTGATAACTATACAGTGGTGTATTGTTACTCGTTCACATAAAAGGAAACACATGTTTTCATGAGGATCATATAGAAGGCGTACTGCACACGCACTCTATAGCCTGTTGTATTTATGTACAGCAGGCTATAGAGAGCACACTATAAAAAATCCTTGTTGCACTTAAATGTTTAAGATTAACAACTAAAATTCATTTAAACTTTTTTGACTATAGTTAGAAGTTGTTATGAAATAAAAAAAAGTTGTAATAACTTAAGTACATTTTTTTGGCAAGTTAAACTCCTCACTAGTCAAGAAAGTTGAAATGACTTGTTAATTTAAGTTGTTTAAACTTCAAAATTTAAGTGCAACAAGGATTTTTTTCCAGTTTAGTTACTGTTCTTGGGTAAAGTCATAGGTCTTAGTGGAGAATGTCTACCAGCCAATCGGCACCGTACTTCTGCTTTGGTTTTATCATGGATTATTAGCATGTAGCACATTTTGTGCTCCCCTTTCTTCCCTGGAGACCTCGGGAAATTCAGCTCTTATTTCAAAGTCTCTCCCCTCTCGTGCAGTTTTTGCCTCTCGTGCGATAGCCTTCAGTAGCTTGCACATTTTTTTTTTTTTTTGTATTATTCAGGGATATTACATACATGGTAGATTTGGGAATAACAGGGATTTTTTAAGTGTGGTTCCTGGAGTGGAAAATAAAAAAATCTTGTAATTAATGATGCAATTAATTTTTACTCTGTGTGTCAAGTTTTATGTTGTATACGTTATAGGGCTGGGTGGTATGTCGAGTTTTAATAACACATCAGTACATATTTTTTGGGATGAGACAATACCGTCTGTATTAGTATGGTCTGATATGACCCTCATTCCTTGACACAGAAGCTCTGCCAGAAATGTACAACGAGGTCAGATGTTGTGCAGCTGTATATTTTTAAACAGGGAGGAAAACCCTGCCTTTGAATTTTATTTTTATCATAGAGTGTTTTAATAAAGGTTATTGTGAAATTTCACATGAGACTTTGACTTGCATATAAACATTTATTCCACATTTTTTCCACTTAGAAAATAGAAAACAGAGATATATCTTGTATATTGCCATTTATAAAAAAACTACCTAGATACTAGATACCCAGCCCTAATAGTGCTACATTTATGTGACCCTGGACAACAAAAAACAGTCTTAGGTTGCGTGCGCAATATATTTAAAGCAATAGCCTACAATACATTGGGTTGGGTCTCATTTACTAAACATGGTACGCACAAATTTGTTCGTAAAATGTGCGTACGGATGCTTTAACATACAAATCATGATTCCACAAAAACTTTCGTACTAAAATTTATTTAAAATGTATGCAAAAACGATAATGCGCAATAATCATGAACAAAGAAAAAGTATATATATATATATATATATGTAATATATTTTATATATTTTGTCCTTGTTCATGATATTGTGTAAGTTGTTCTTACGTTTTTGCATACATTGAAAATAAATTTTAGTACGAAGGTTTTTGTTGAATCATGATTTGTAAGTTAAAACGTCTGTACGCACATTTTACGAACAAATTTGTGCGTATGCATGCTTAGTGAATGAGACCCATTGTGTGGCTCAAAATGATAAAAAAAATTGTGCCCAAAATGATAAGGATACTATGTAAAGATCATGTTCCATGAAGATATTTTGTCAATTTTCTACTGTAAATATATAAAAAATATATTTATCATTAGTAATATGTGTTGCTATGACTTCATTTGGACAACTTTAAAAGCAATTTTCTCAATATTTAGATATTTTTGCCCCCTCAGATTTTTAAATAGTTGTATCTCGACCAAATATTGTCCTTTCCTAACAAACCATACATCAATGGAAAACGTATTTATCCAACTTCCAGATGATGTATACATCTCTATTTAAAAATAATTGACCCTCATGACTGCTTTTGTGGTCCAGGGTCACATATTATTAGAATATAATTATTATATTGGCCATCAACCACATCATTCTCTAGTTTGGGTGTCATTAAAATTACACATCTGTCCAACATTAAAAATGTACATCTGGAAAGAACAGAAATAATTCAGGAAAAACGCTCACTATAGCGAAGTGTAAGACTTTACAAAGTTAAATTAATGCAGGAAAATTCAACATTTTAGTGTGATTTAGTGAAGTTGTGCTTAGGCTTTACTTTATTTTCTTTGTGCTTATGTGTTCTGAGAATTCATAAAGATCACACATCGACAATAAAATTTTAGTGTGTGTTTGAAATGACTTTAAAGTGACTGCTTTCATAAACTAGAACCAAGCAACCTGAAACCTTATACATCACTGCTGTGTATATTTTAAGGTAAGTTTATTTAGAAAGGTGCTTAAACTGTTAACCATTGAAGTGTTTGTAATATCTTGCAGAGATTTGTATACCAAAGTTTATATCAACACCACCTCATCAAATTTAATTGGTTCCACTTATAAAGGTTTGATCTTTTATTCTAGGCCAGTTGACGCTGCATCGGAGGGGAACAATTCAGTTCCAGATTCTCTTTGGAGGCGCTACAGTGAATTTGAGCTCCTAAGAAACTATTTGTTAGTCACCTATCCGTTTGTGGTGGTTCCGCCTTTGCCCGAGAAGCGGGTATGCAAATATGATTCATATACGGTCACTCTGAAATATGTTTTGCATGCATGCATGCGTTGTAACCGATTTGTTGTTTATGGCACAGGCTGAATTTGTTTGGCACAAGCTATCAGCGGACAACATGGATCCGGATTTTGTGGAAAGGCGTAGAGTCGGCCTGGAGAACTTCCTGCTTCGAGTGGCCTCGCATCCAGTTCTGTCTAATGACAAGATCTTCTATTCATTCCTTACTGAGGTAGAGGGTTCTCGCTTGGGTTCAAATTTGCTTTTATGTAAACTAAAGTTTGACTAAAGGTTGATTTATACTTCTGCGTAGGACCTATACCATAGCCTCTACGCCAAAGGTTACGCGTCAGTTTTTATTCGTTTATATTTCTGCGGCATTGTCCATCTTTGTTTTTACCATCGTATGCGGAAATGCAAATGAGGAAATGCAATGCAGATTTTTTGGACCTGTGGGAGGGGTTATAGCAGACCAGTTACAGTGTTTGCCGATTGGTAGAATTGACAATTTTTACATATGAAGAGTTTTGTTGCAAAACGAGATAAAATGTTAAAAAGTTTTGTCAAAACATGTTTATTATTATGTTATCATGTTATTATTTTGTTTTATGGTGCTACTTAGCTGTATTTTTTAAGTTATGAAGGTTTAAATCAAAACAAACCAACTGCAGTTGAATTGATATTAATTGGAATGCACACACAAAAAACTATATTTCTGAGAAATTTAAAAAGACGAGTTATCTCGTTTTGCAACGAAACTCTTCATATTTAGAGATGTGCACGTCAGGCTACACACAGACTATGATGTAGCTACATTATAATTTCTATGCAGAAGTATAACTTGCCCTTTAGGCTGTAGGTCCATTTAACTAATAAAATAAGAAATGATGCACAGAATAATGAATAAAATAAATTGAAAACAATTACATCAATATTTGCAAAATTTACTATTCTTACATTTTTTTTGGTGCTGATTTAAAATTTGTTACTGCAGAATTTCTGTATAGGCCTGAGATTTTTTTTATTGAATAATTGTATTAAAAACATTTTATATTGTGTCCTTTCTTTACTTCACAGGAAAATGGTTGGAAGGAAACCGTGTTTGAAACAGGATTTCAGGCAAAGGTACATCAGCACGTCTAAGTTTATTACGGCTTTTCACCAAATCTGTTCTTATGTCTCTTCTCACCATACGTTTATATGCTCTGTTGATATGAAGCTGATTAAATACTGTATACAAATAAAAAGATAGTGTAAAGTGCTGAATAACTACTGCTGTGAGGATTCTGTTATCAGTACACATTAGTTTATATAAACAAGCAGAGGAAGCCTGTTGGACCAGCCTGGATCGAACCCGAAAGAGTGGTTATGTTTTATGTTTGTATATATAATTGCCATATTGCAGTGTTTATCTCAGCTGTTTGAATGGATTGTTATACGGAGGGGCTCTAATTCTGCTTTACACCATCTGAACAAACAAAACCCAAACATAAATCTGTCTATCAACATGTGGCCTGTGTCCTTTTTACAGGCCGATTCAAGATTAAAGGCTTTAAACGCTATATTCAGAGTGAAGAACCCAGACAAGTATGTTTTTTTTGCAAGCCATGCTGCACAATGTCATCTTGAAATGCTGAAGATATGTGTCATACTGTTTGTGACCTTGACCTGCGTGTGTTTCACAGGCGATTTGCAGAAATGAAACACTATGGAGATGAGCTACAGTCTGTTATTTCTCAGCTGCTGAGAGTTCGGGCGGTGAGTGCAAACATTTAAAGTCCCTATAAAGTCATATCAGAGAATTGTTTCTATTAGACATATTATAAATGTTAGAAATGTATTGCTGAACCATATTACTAAAACTGTGAACTATAAAGTACTGAACTGTGGAGTTTATACTGTTAACGGTTGTTTTTCTACAAATTTTGCGTTTGGGATTATTGCCCCTAACACAATTGCGAGCATCTATTCAGGTTGTAGCAGTAATAGATATGTATAAAGGCTAGATGTGTTACGGCGGAGTCTCTAACGTCCTCACCTGGCGGCCATCTTACCACAGGCAGCTCACTCACTCATAGCATTGAGTTTTAATGATGCATGCATTTTTAAATGACCATAACTTGCTCAATTTTCTACCAATTTTCAAACGGTTTGGTTTCTTACAAACGTCATTAACGTGGCTATAATTCTGGATGCATAAACATGTTTTATGAAAAATATATTTTTTTAGTTTAAGTATGCAGTGTCATACGTACATCTTTGACGTTTATAACAAACCAAACCGTTTGATAATTGGTAGAAAGTGGAGCAAGTTGTGGTCATTTGAGGGTACCTGCGTCATTAAAACACAATGCTGCGGGTAAGCGAGCGCCCTGTGGTAAGATGGCCGCCAAATGCGGACGTTTCACTCAATTGGCCAGCCGCGTGGGCGAGACATCTAGCCTTTATACATATCTATGGTAGCAGTATTTAAAAGTTGAAAGAGATGGCAGCTTTCTTGCGAGTGGGCGTGGTTTCAACACTGACACTGGAAACACCCCCACCATTTAACAGCAGAGAACCCTGCGTATTTTTCTGAGATTTTAATAACTTTTTAATTTACTTGGGGGTTTTTCAACGTTCAAATATTGCTGGGTGGTTAATATCACATTTTTCTGTGGTGTTACAAACTGAGAACACATTTAACAGTCCCTCCAGAAAAACAGGGTTATGCGATCGCATGGTTCAATGCATAATCAGCCAAAGTCCGCATATTTATGCGGGGGCCGCATTTTTCAAATAGGCTGCACTTTCGCAGCATAAATTGCATATTTCCATGCGCAAAATATGCGGGGCTTGCATAATTTTATAATCCCCGAATTTTCGTAGCAAAAAATCACATATATCTACAGTAAGCAGAAAGTTTAAAAATGTTGCATTTACTTCACACAAGCGCAGCCATGTCCCCTGTTGCCATGGGAACGTTATGAAGTGACGTGATTATGTGACGTGAACATCATTGAAAAGCTGCAAACAGCTTTGTGCAAGTTCCCGCAGTTTTTGCAAGTTCCTGCAATTTCGTCACATAAAATTGCATAAATATCCCGCATATTCCATCGCATTTTTTAAGAAAACGTCCCGCAAGATCAAGGATTTTTGCCCGCAACAATTACAAAAATGTTTTTCTGAAAGGACTGATTTAATATCTGACTTTAAACACCCAGCTCCACCAAGCTCAATCTCTCAAAAAAGAAATTTTTTGTTCTCTACATTTCAAATATTGACATACGTGAAACTGCCTTTGAAATCCAAGCTAAAGTAATTTTTTTGTGAATGAATGTTTTGTATATAAAGTCATCTTTACATAATGTAAAGAATATTCCATAAAAATATAACCTTGATATCTTTAATATTGATGGAGTAAAGCCATGTCAAAGATTCAAATTAAAGTGAAATCAATCAGTGAAATAAAACTTGCTCCTAATCTCATAATTAGTTTGAGAGTTTAAAGGTCCTACTTTTCCTGTGTTTTCAAAGCCTTGATTGTGTTTACGGTGTGAAATATAACATCTGTTCATGTTTTGTGTGTAAAAAACCCAGTATTTTTCACAAAATGTACTTATCTCTATAGCGCTTTTTTCACTTTCCTAAAATCGTGTTGATGTCTTCCTTGTTCTATGAAGTCCCTCCTTCAAAAATACTTAACGACTTTTGATTGTGTTTAGTGTGTTGTGATTCGACAGCAGCTTAGCTTAGCCAGAGCCGTTTGAGCTTAGCTGGCGACGGATGTTTTCTGTGGGCGGAGTTTAGTCAAAAACTGTAATATTGACGTCATTTAACCGGGAAGAAGAGGGCTGTAGTCCATACCGGCCGTTTGTTTTAGGCTTTGAAAGGGGAATTCTATTAAGGAAAATATATCGCTTGGCATTGAACTTTGAGCTTTATCATTTTACAGGTATTGTTTTTGCTCTTACCTTACACACCAGCTAAAGTTTGAAAAATGGGATCAGGAAAAATGTGACCTTTAACCTAGATTTGACAGACTTCACTTATGTGACCCTGGGTCATAAAACCAGTCATGAGGATCAATTTTGTTTTAAAAATTTAGAATTAAACATCATATGTAAGCTGAACAAATAAGCTTTCCACAGTGATGTATGGTTTGTTGTGATATAACAATATTTGCTAGTTTATTTGAAAATCTGTAATGAGGGTGCAAAAAAATATAAATATTGAGAAAAACGCCTTTTAAAGTTGTCAAAATGAAGTCCTTAGCATCATATATTACTAACGATGAATACATTTTTATATATTTTTTGTAGAAAATGTATAAAATATACAATAAGGTTCATTAGTTAATGTATTAACTAACATGAACAAACCATCAGCAATACATTTCTTACAGTATTTATTAATATTTTTTAATGTTAGTTAATAGAAATAAAGCTTTTAATTGTTTGTTCATGTTAGTTCACAGTGCATCAACTAACGTTAACAAGATTTTAATAAAGTATTACTTATTGTTGAAATTAACATTAACAAAGATGAATAAATGCTGTATGAGCTCATGTTAACTAATGTAGTTAACTAATAATGAACCTTATTGTAAAGTGTTACCAATATATTAATGTAACAGGATCTTTACTTAATACCCTAATGATTTTTGGCATGAAAAATAGATTATTTTCACCAATACAATCAATTGTTGGCTATTGCTACAAATATACCCGAGCTACTTACGGCTGATTTTGTGGTCCAGGGTCACATATTGCAAAGGTGTGCGTTGTGATTCGGTTATATTTTAAGCTTTTCTGACTTTGTGGAGTAATTGTTCTTTGACCGGTTTCGGTTCAGTGTTTCAGTTGAATTGTAATCCTCCTCGTGTAGATTGATACAGTATTAAATATTACAGTATTGAGTTACAGTCCCTTGAGGAAAGTCATGCCACTAGGTTTGCTACACCTCTGGGCATTTATTTCAGTCATGCAAGAATAAAGTCCTACTTTAATGGGGAAAGATATTTCGAAAATCATGTGCTAAAATCACATTTAACAACATATTTCAGACCAACAATTAAACCTAACAGCAACTGTACCATAGTTTAATTTTTTTGCTGAAATTGCACTAAAACGACCTTTCTTTGAGGTAGTTTCGGCTACAGCTCATGCGCACATGATGGCAAGCACCTCGCACGACTTTATATAAAGCCCGTCCCCTAAAGAATCATCAGTCTTTTTTGATTGATGATTGGTTCTTTTAACTGAAAGGCTAGACTTCATCACCAGAGCAGCCATATCGAGCATTGCATTATGCCCTATTAATAGTAATTCATTTGAGTGGTCAAATGTTTAAAATGTTGATCCCCTTCACTAAACATATCAAGTTGTAGGCTGATTAGTTACTAACAGACTTCATGCTTCTTTCAGAGAGCAGCTGATCGCCTATATGGAGTCTACAAAGTGCATGGAAATTATGGAAGAGTCTTCAGGTAATCTATTTAAATAATTACTAGTAGCAAAACAACATTTTTGTCTGCACTACTATTTCTGCCGTTTTTGCAACTCTTCTATATCCAGCGACATATGCAATATGTTTGTGTAAATATGATTACTTGCATGTTCCCTGAAATTAAACCTTGATGTTGCAAGCACCGTACAGTTATTCCTGTAGCCGAGATGTATTTACTGTATTTAGCTATAAACTGTATATCTATGTATATTATGTATCTGCACAGGAGCCAGGCATGTTTTATAAGGTGTTCTGTAAACAGCATTTTGGGGTAAATCAGCCCCTTAGGCTTGAGATTGTTTAGCTGGAATAGCTCACTGTAATTCTTTGTTTGTTTTGGACAGCGAGTGGAGTGCAATTGAGAAAGAGATGGGAGATGGACTACAGAGCGCCGGCCATCACATGGACGCGTGAGTTGCAGTGCACACACACACAAACACACGTCAAAACACAGAGTCTTTTTATAATGCTTTTCATGCAACCTCTATAGCATTAATGCAGTATTTTATTGCATCTGTTTTTTATTGTATTTTTCCTACCTGGGATGATCCTGTTACCCTCTGAGATCTCATTGAGAGATCTGAAATATTAAAGTGCTGTAGATCCACATCAGGACTCTGTTGTGTTTCTTCATACTGTATGTGAGCTTCTGCTTAGTGAGCTGTAAAACACATTTGCCAGATTCATCTCAATCCCTCTCTGATTTCCATTCTCGGGTCCTCCTGTAGCGCATAGCAAATAAAGTGAACCCCTGGGAGGCTCAGGTTTGGATTGGCTGACAGACAAGTCAGTGAATCTGGTGGAGCCATGTCTAAAATGGTTAGCAGCATCTTTTCAATGATAAGATGATGTTGCGAGAGAGACGCTTTTGCCGTAGTTTTATTGCGGCCTTCAACCGGCCTCTTTTGTTTTCACCGGTGTATATTGCTGTCTGTACTGATGGATTCCAGATTTCGGTACTCAGCGGAAAGGTTAAAGGTCAGAGCCCAAATGCTGCTTGTCTACACATTGAACGAAACAGCCTGTCTATCATCAGCACCCATTTGGCAGCTGTCGGGCGGTTTTCTGGATCGTGTTGCTCACCTATTCCTAAGAATTACTCAAACTACACTTCTGTGGGTTTGGCATAAGTCCCACAAACTCTACCCACTGTTTAGAGTAAATAATACATATATTTCAGCATGCAAACTACAAAATACAAAATCTTTTGTCACTAACTCTGTATGTAACAATATAGTAATTTTCATATAACTTCTGCTTTATGTTTGCTAATTTTTTTCAATCGGGTGCTTTGTTTGTTACAGGTATGCTGCGTCTGTCGATGATATTTTAGAGGAAGAGGAGCATTATGCTGACCAACTGAAGGAGTATCTGTTCTACGCCGATGCATTAAGGTACAGCATTTGTGTCGCGTTGCCTGAATGCTGTCTTTTTAAATGGACCAAGGCATGCCAAACACAAGCTGTTATAACAGTGATGTTTGCGAGACCGATTAGAAACACTCACAGCTCCTGTTCTCATTGCACTATCCCCTGATCTCCTGGGAGATGAAAACCCCCACCGTCCGATTGAGTTGCACATGTACTGTTAAAAAAACCTTTGTTGACTGGCGTTTCGGAAAGAATCTCAGTGCAGGGTACCTGGTTCACCAAACTTTATGAGAAACTTCTTAATGGTGTTTTATGTGTAGTAATTAATAGAACAATTATGCAAAATGTGGACCACAAAACCAGTCTTAAAGGAAAACAGCACAGTTTTTCAAGATTTTACTATGTTCTTACCTCAGCTTAGACAAATTAATACATAACTATATTTTTTCAATGCATGCACTTAATCTTTGTACAGCTCGTCGTGAATGTGTTAGCATTTAGCTTAGCCCCATTCATTCTTTAGGATCCAAAACAGGGATGAATTTAGGAGCCACCAGACACTTACATGTTTTCTCTATTTGAGGACTGTTACATGAGGAGTTACATGAGTAAATATGGTGGCACAAAATAAAACGTGATTTTTTAAGCGGATAAAAATGAGAACTATATTGTATGGCGGAAGAGCACTTGGTTTGCAGCACTTCGACCTCGAGCGCAGTAATATTGACAGAAGTCACGCATTGAAAAAAGGCAGTTGAGGTAAGAACATAGTAAAATATTGAAAAACTGTTGTGTTTTCCTTTAGTTAGCATGGGTACAGTGTATTTGAAGCCATAGCCAAAAATACATTTTATGGGTCAAAATTATAGATTTTTCTTTTATTCCAAAAATCATTAGGATATTAAGTAAAGATCAAGTTGTATGAAGATGTTTTGTAAATTGCTTACTGTAAATATATACTTATATATTTTTTTATTTTCTCAATATTTAAATTTTTTGGCACCCTCCGATTCTAGATTTTCAAATAGTTGTATCTCGGCCAAATATTGTCCTATCCCAACAAACCATTACATCAATAATAAGCTTATTTATCAACTTTCAGATGACATATAAATAAAAAAAATTTACCCTTAGGAGTGGTTTTGTTGTCCAGGGTCACAAATATGAAAATTCTGTCACATGCCGCCATATTTGAATTTATTGCTCTGATGTGTTTATATGGATATGCAGCAAATTGATCGCTAAAAATTTTTCAAATATATTTGCTTCTGTGAACAATTTGGATTACTTCACTGAAGGATGTATACTTCCATGCAAAAGTCTTAAGATGGTCAGAAAGTGGGCGAGAAGCGCTGTGCCATGTATCTAAAAAAATAAAACACATTATTTTCTATGAATGTACACACACCGGCGGCATCTGAAGGCGGTTGTCAGCTGTAACACTGGATGCTGCTCAAATCCCTGCTGCGCCACTCACATAGTTTAACATTAAATAACATAATATTTGTCCCAAATTAACGATTAACATAGGCTGCTAACGCATATTTTGCATATTAAAGTAGATTCTGTCTGACTAAGTTTGTGCTATTAAATGTGCACGTCTGGTGTGCGATACCTGCGAGTTGTCCTACACGCGGCGCTGCAGTATGCAACCTCTTTAGGTTGACCTGCTTTGTTTTTGTTAACAAAGTTTTAATTACCATTCATATTTATGGTTCGCTCGCTTTATTAAAGCTGCCGTCGGCAACTCTGGAGGATTGAGCAGTTTCCAAATGTTTACAATTTCATGTCCCTCCCCCACTACCTCCGAGCAACCTCCCTCAGAGCTCGTTCTCGTCAGCGCGTGTGCAAAAGTATTATTGTAAACGCATACTTAGCAAGAATACTTAGATTACTTACATAACACTTAATATACAATCAATGGTTGATAAAGCACAATTACCTGTTGAGAAGAAATGTGGCAAGCTCCATCCAGCTTGAAATCTCGTAGATTCCTTTCAAATGCCGGTCCGATATTGATCCTAGTTTTATTACGGTCACAGTCGCTTTCTATCTTTGTTTCCTTCTTTTCATTGGTTGTTTTCCAGCTCTAGTTGTTAACCGAGAAATCGGAAGTTTGTTACTGAAAGTTCTCTCCGCCATCACGCTGTTCAAACCAAAACACCTATGAACTTCAGGCGGATGCACGTGATATTGTAACGCGCGCGAGAGGGATGGGGATCTGTGGCGCGTGCAGGTACTGTGATTGACAGGCAGATTTTACACAGCCCTGCGCTGATTGGACCAAATGAACCAGCCTGCGCTGATTGGACCAAATGAACCGGGAGCGGTGGATTTTTGCAAAACAAATAACAGGCTCCAGGTGGAGCTAGAAGCGGGGTTTTTTCTTAAACAGTCTAATTTATGTTGTTCTATCGGAGCATAGTGTTGGTTTCAGTGAATATGATCAAAAAATATGATCAAATAAGTTGCCGACCGCAGCTTTAACGTACAAACAGCAAATACAGAAAACATTTTCAGAACAAAATGGTTTCTTTTGGGTAGATTCAGTGTTTAGTGGGACCTCTCTATATGGTGTTTTAATTATTCATTTATAATCAACCGAAGAAAAGAAGGAAATATCAGAAATGCTCTGAAATGTATGCATGATTTTTATGTGTGGTTTCCAGGGCAGTGTGTAGGAAGCATGAACTGATACAGTATGAGATGGAGATGGCCGCCCAGGATTTGATCTCTAAGAAACAACAGCGGGAGGAACTTGTCACCGGGGTCAGTGTCCATACAAGCAAATGACATCACTGAAAGATTAGAGAACACACATCGCCCCTCATACTTTTGCAATAGGGGACTTTCCAGCAGGGCGTCCAGCAGGATAGATTATCCAAACATGATATCAATTCCATAATTTACACACCCTCATGTTATCCCAAACACATATGACAGAATTTCCTTTTTTTGGGGGGTGAACTGTCCCTTGAACTTTTCAAAATTGTGAACCTTGCAGTTTGTGTGTATGGAGTCCCCAGAGAATTATCAAAAAAAAAAAAACAGCGGCTTAAGAAATTCTGACCTTGTCAGCCCACCACAAATAAACATTGGAGGAAGAATGTTGTTTTACTCTGGCGAATGGGTGTCAATGACTTTTCTTTTTTTTTGCAGACCGTACGAACCTTTTCTCTGAAGGGGATGACGAGCAAGCTGTTTGGACAGGAGACCCCAGAGCAGAGAGACGCCAAGCTGAAAATGCTGGAGACACAGATTGAAGAAGGAGAGGACCTGGTCAAAGACAAAAACACAGAATGCGAGTAAGCATGACTTGTACTGTATTTTTACATTGTTACAATAAATATGTAGTTATTTCATCTTAACGTTTTAAAACATTGTGCCCTTTTCTAGAGAGTTTGTGAAGAGCGCATGGGTGGACATTGACCGGTTTAAAGAACAGAAAGATCATGATCTCAGAGAGGCTCTCATCAGCTACGCCATCATGCAGATCAGCATGTGCAAAAAGGGAGTAATGGCATTGCAATCAAAATAAAACATGTTTCCTATTTTCAACATTACAAAATATCTGAATGATTGAAAAAGAGAGTCCAACAGGGATTTTTAACAGCGTCACGGTCATGCGTTCACAGGGAACACATAAAACTGGTCAAATGTATACACTGAATGTATAAAAAGGCATCTTAACAATAACATTAAAACATATGCATGTTTGTTTTTAGGGAATTCAAGTATGGAACAATGCTAAAGAGTGCTTCAGTAAGATGTGAAGGTCCAATCACAATAGCACAGGAGGTTTTTTGGACACATCAATTTAAAGAAGCACAGAGACTGACATGGAGGACTAATGTCTTCCTCTCAAATCCATTCTTAATCTCTTGAACTAAAAGTTCTGGTGTCAAAAGGTATCCAGTAATATTCATGTACACTATATTCAATGTCCAAACAATGAATGAATGGGGTGCTTTATATTTATTTCCATTTACGTTTTGCAGCCGGACTAAGATTTGGTTGTGTTTGTGACTGCATTATTTTAAGTTTGTAAACCGTAATGGACAATTTTTGACACTTCTAACAGAAACAAAAGCAGGACTTCATTGTGGTTACTCTTATACTATGGAATCATTTCTGTACAATTTAAAGTCGATTTCTTTTATGCTGTTGATGCCAATGTTTGTGCTAAAACCTTTTCTTTTTATACTGTCACTAAATTTTTTACTTGGGTTTACTAGTCCTTCACACATCAAGCCAAAACGTGAGAGACAAAAACATTTCACAGTGTACCCAGCAGTTTCTTTTTATCATACTACGATCCCTTACCCTAGTGGTCTTGCACATCTGGAATGTGTCCAGTTTCTTTGGACCATGTGAAATGATCTTTATCATCCGCAAAGAAGACAAGAAGAGACATGAAAGTAACTGACCTTATTCACATAGTCATTTTGCGATAATACTCGAACCGCAAACAAAATCTCATAACTGGTGTTCATGATAACATAGTGCTTTGTTTCTTTTCTGCACAACATGTATAAAAAACATGAGGTGTTTATAACCACTGACCCCCCCCCCCCCCCTTATATGGTTCAGTTCAGCTGAAATTTTTTTTAAAATATCCTGTTTATGCCTTATCCAAAACCCAACTCTACATATTTTCTTTGTTGCCATTGCCTTTCACTATGAATGCCATATTTGTCACTTGTGACGAGCGGGTGGGTCAATGTTTTGATATAAATCTAGCTGAAGGAACTGGAAGGTCACACGGGAAAGACAGGATATAATAATTTCCTCATTTTAGTACTGCATGCGTGTTTAACTCAGATTGACCCTTGGTCATTTGGTTCATTTTGTGATATTCAGCAGGGCAGAAATATTTGTATATACTGTTAAAATCATTCTTGTATAACACTAATGGTGATTAAAAAAATTACATCATTTGGCTGGGTGTTTTCTTTGATTTTAGTTTTCAAACTTGTTCCATTAACTATGGTATGGATTGTCTTCCATTTTTATTTCTAGTTTGATTATAAAAGAAAGTAGCGACAAAGATACTTTTGGTGAGAAGTAAACCTTTGAAGCATACTTTGATATGGAACTAAAAAATACAGATGAACTTTAACACTAGTTATCTTTATATAAAACTGCTGATATAGGACTTTATTCAACTTGACAAATTGAAATGATGTCTACTGCCCTTCTCAGCCATTTTCTAAAGAAACATCTTTGTGTGAAAATGAACGACTAATGCTTCCCTCTAGTGGTGGTTTAAACTTATGTCAACTTCATATAACAAAATGTGACATGGATAGGTTTGGCTTTGTGTGAGTCAAAAATAAATGTTACAAAATAGCTTTTGTTCCATCGCTGATTAATTTTTATAATAATATATGTGATTATTGGTTTTGAAATGTTATAAACTGTATAGTCCAGAATTCCTTTATTAATCAAATATAATATAATAACCTGTATAGTATCGTCTATGCATATATTTTATTATTATTTATAATATTTTATAATATTATTGTTTTTCTCTGGTGTGTCTTACTATCCAATATCCGACTATATTTGCTCCTTAAAGGGTACGTATCATGAAAATCTGACTTTTTCCATATTTACGTGCTATAATTGGGTCACCAGTGCTTCTATCAACCTGAAAAATGTGAAATAGATCAACCCAGTAATTTAGTTTTGGTAAACTATTCTCTGCAAGCATGTGGGAAAAAATAGGTCATTAAAATTCGGCTCCCCTTGTGATGTCAAAAAGGGGATAATACCACCCCTTAATCTGCACTATCCAACCACAGCCCTGCCATTTAGTGCAGAGATCAGCTCATTTGCATTTAAAGGGACACACCCCAAAACTGCACATTTTTGCTCACACCTACAACGTGGCAATTTTAATTTTTATGTTATAAAAAAATTATCTATATGGCATTTTGAGCTAAACTTCACATATGTACTCTATAGGGACACCAAATATTTATTTGACATCTTAAAAAAATCTTGAAATGTCCCCTTTAAGTGTTTTGGTAACGTTACCTTTCTGATGGCATATTTTTAGCCATATAAAACAATGTGTCAACACTTCATTATAGATTATAGGTTAATTGAACTCGGGTAAATTCAGGTAAATTGGGACACTTTCCCATTAAAATGACCGTGTTTAAATTTACCTTAATTTCCTTACATTTATTTAAAATAAATTCTACATAAGCAGTGAGCTTACCTATAACGTAAAATCAAGGTCAATCATATTTGTTACAAGTGATTTTAAACTAGTTGAGCGATAAGAAGGGGAAATAAATCCGATAAATCATGACCACTAACGTTACTAACCCGTGGTCTCTCTGTAGCTTAATAAACAGTTTATTTTTCGGTAAATTTAGTTCCCCGCCATTTACACCGCCTAAAAACATTTTAACAGACATATTTAATTGGGGTTCAACTGCAGGACATCTGCGCAGATAAGTCGGTTTATGACATCAAAGTACCGCGAGAGCAAATCCGATCGTGATTTCTATAGTGGGTTTCTAATTTCTCTCGCGGAACTGTGATATCATACTCTTATCGGTTTACGCAGTTCTACTAGTAGTCGAACCTTTTTTACAGTCGAACACACAAGAGAGGCTCCGCCGCGTTCCCATAATGCACCGCTGCGCAGCTGCAGATGGAATGTAGCTCGCTAGCCTCGAATGCTAGCCGCAACATCGCAGTAAAGTTTGATAAACACGTCATGAGCGGCTTGAACCCGCCGCCAGCCCCGCACTGACAACACATGCGGTACGTATATGCTTCATCTGCGTGAGTCTACACGACAATCTAGCGTGAAAATTTAAACATTTTGCCTTCTCCGTGTATGTAGAAATAGCAGCAGAATGATGGAGCTCAGGCCAAAATTGAAAACACATAAATACGTTAAAATGCATAAAACTTATTATTAAAATATAGTATACAGATAGAGCACATACTTTGATAAATATCCGGGCTATCTTTACGCTGACAATGGCAACAGGCAGCCAATGCATTGGTAGAGTGTTACTGTAAATACTGTTGTGCACTTCGTTTATGCAAATCAATATTAATACATCTTTATGAATCTAAAACATATCTTCAAATTTGGCCTTTTTGTGCTTTCGTTTTACATAGTGATACAGTTTTTATGTGCACTATATTGAGCTTAGAGAAGACTGATTCTGAAATATGCAGAATGGCCTCATATGTTTCTTTTTATAGTCAATATACTAAGCACATGTTTCTGTGAAATAATGTTTTGAGGTTCAGGTTTTTTGATCATTGTTGTGTACAAAGTTTAAAATGAATAATAGATGTTCTATTTGTCACTAACAAATATAGGTGTTAATGTGTGTAAATTAGTGTTAAAAGTGAAACATGATGTATCATTACAGAATTGCATCATCGCATCCATAATGAGGTGTCTGTTTGTTCTGGAAGCATGAACCTTACAAGGCTGAATGCTCTCTTAATAAATGTATTCTTGCTACAGTGGCAATTCTGTCAAGGACCTTTCGGGTCACGTCAGGTCAACTTTTTTGCATTGTAATTTAATGCATTGAAAATGAAGTCACAGTTCTACATATAGATCTGCAATGGGGTCCAAATATCTGAAACAAATTTGCATAAAACCTGTTTAAATAGTTTTGCATTACATTTTAAAGGTATACATTTTAACTGTGTGTGTGTGTTCCCTGAGTTCGAACCCATGACCTTTTGTGCTGCCAATGCAACGCTCTACCACTGAGCTATACAGGGTTCATGCGGTATACATTTTATCAGTATGCATGATCCCTAAAAACAAACCCAACACCTTTGCAATGCTAGCTTAATGCTCAATATGAGCACCAGTTAAAATGGAAAAAAGCCATTTTCCCTAAAGGTCTAAACCTTTGGATCCCCTGCATATAACCAGTAGGATGAGTAAATGCACTGACAAATGAGTAACACCAAAATTAAGATAATACTTAACACCAATGAGGTTTGTTTTCAAAGAGGTTAAAACTTAAGTCTGTCTTTTTCCCAGTAAGATCGACCGAGGCGAAAGTGCTGTGAGCACAATCTTGTGGTTGGGAATCCATATGCTGGTACACTATCTTCCTGTTGCTTTAGCTCAACTGCTCAGCGATGAACATTGATGAAAAACTGGAGGGGATGCTGATGAAATGCGGCCCTGTGGGGCTTCACCACCCTACTAGAGGCCTGGGGCCCTCAAGGATGGATGGAAGAGGAAGGAGAGGCAGTTTGGATATGACTCTTGGGGAAAGAAGCTTGGCCAATCATCCCCTTTTGGCAGAGGATGATGACGACGATGATGAAGACGACGACGACCTGGCAGGTGCAGGGCTGACCTCACATGATCTGATGTCGCAGAATGATCTGATGGTTCATGAGGATGCTGTGGAAAACGATGGACAGGATGGAGCAGCTTTCCCACAGCGAATCTCCAATAAACTACACTATACGCTCAGTATGCCAGTAAGTCCATAGCCGTCTAGGCTTTTTAAAACTTAATTTGTAGTTTTGTAGTGATTTTAAGGCTTGTTGTCATTTTGTTGGCCATTTTGATTATTACATTTATTTGAAAAATAAATACCAGTAATGAGCTTTAACAAGGCTTAAAGAAAGTATTTTGTTAATGCTAAATGGTAGTGACTTTATAGACTTTCAGACACTGAGATGTTCTGTAAAAACACATTTAATTTTTCATATTTGCTTTCTTTAGGTAAATATAAAGCAAGAAATAAAAATGCCAGATTCACTGATTCCGAATAAGAAAGAGAAGAAACAAGGAAAGGACCCAACTGACTGTCACAAAAAGAAAAGAAAGCAGCACTCTCCTGCGAAGGTTTATCATCATGCATCAGAAATTAATGTAGTGTGCATTAGCCCATTTTCCTCTTAAGTGTACTTATAGGTTGCAAGGTCTGACTTACAAATGAGATCATTTAAAATTTTGTTAAAGAGCTAACATAAAGTGCAGATGTTTTGTGTTTATGCATTGACTTATTATGTGCACTCTGTAATAACAACAATCCAAAGACATACAGACATGACATATTATAAAATCTTCAGTCCTGTTTTTTGAAATTTTAGTTTTGAGCAGTTTTTTCTCCATCATCCTGTTAGATTCTGACTATTAATGAAGACGGCTCGCTTAGCCACCAGAATCCGAAATCCCATATTTGTGAGCACTGTAATGCTGCATTTCGGACAAACTACCATTTACAAAGACACGTTTTTATTCACACTGGTAAGACGAAACTACATGTGTTCTTATAGAAAGTAATTTACACAATAAAAAACAACTAAACACCTAAAACAAAAACCCTTTATTTGGCAGGTGAAAAGCCATTCCAGTGCAACCAGTGTGACATGCGTTTTATTCAGAAGTACCTGCTTCAGAGACACGAGAAAATCCACACAGGTAAGCAATGAATTTTAAACTTGATAATCTTGATAAATAATCGAGGTCCTTGTTTTGTGATGCATCAGGTCTGTAAAGACAAGCAAAGTTTAAGTTCAGAGACGAGTGAAATCTAACATGACAATGCTTAATTCCGTAACCACTTTGACAATGAAAGAAGTACCTAATTTGCTTAAACAGTTCTTCATACCATTCATAATCCTCTGTATGTCCCACCTGTAGGAGAAAAGCCTTTTCGCTGTGATGAGTGTGGAATGAAATTTATCCAGAAATATCACATGGAGAGACACAAGAGGACACACAGCGGAGAGAAGCCCTACCAGTGTGACTATTGCCATCAGGTTAGGGAAATAAAAAAAAAATTGTAAAAAGTCGTGTAAATATATCTACTGTAAATATACATTAGTTTGTTATTATGCTTTGGCTGTTTTAGACCTCCATGCAACCGTAATTATGTCAAATCCTTTTGATTTATTGACACCAGATTAGCATGCTTTATTGTAGAATATGCATTTATTGAGATTTTACAAAATATTAAAAACAGAAAAACTCCACAACCACGTACCCCAGGCAGGACTTAAAAAGAAAATAAATAAATATTTAAAATACAAATTTATAATTAAATAAAATTAAAATAAAATAAACCATACATGCTATAGCTTCACACACCCAATGTTTCTTAATATCTAAATTTTTAACAAAATCTAGGAACATCCTCCAGATATAAAAAAAAATTCAGAGGGTTTCTTTCGTATTACATATGTTAGCTTTTCTACAGTCAAACAAAGTTTTTCAGCCGTGGTTCATGCGAAGGGCAATTTGTACTTTTCCAACAGAGGGCAATATAGCGTCTTGCTTGTAATAAACACAAATCCACCAACTTTCTTTCTTTAGTGGACAACGAACAATTGTCTTCGTACATACTCAATACACACAACACAGGACAAAGGGGAACTGGAGAGGAAGTAAACTGTGATACATATTGAATTACCCCAACCCAAATCCTCTGCACCTCCTCACACTCCCACAAACAGTGGAAAAATATACCTGGAATCTTATTACATTTAAAACACAAATCAGAAATATTAGGGTTTCAAAAAAATTATCTTACAGGGGTTATATAAGTTCTCATTATCCAATGATATTGTAAGAGTTTCAATCGTGAAAGTTTGTGTTTGTGCTTTTAAACAAAATTGTATTCCAGTCTGCATGCTTTATTTACATTATGCATTTGGCATTAACTTACAGTACACTACAAAGTGTACATTTTGTCAATGGGTATGTTGCTTTTGAATCGAACCCATGAACTATTATGCCTCTAAAGCATTGTTGCTTTAGTATAGTGTAGTCCATTTTTTACGTGTACCTGAGGGTCAGCATACAGTGTGCATGGCGCAATTTTCGTGCGAGTGTACTGTGGGTGCACCGCTAGATTTTTGAAACCGCATACATTGTATGCATAGGTCACACATGCCCCTACAGGAAAATGTAGTATGTAGCCCAAGAGATGCAATGCCTTTTCTTGTAATGTGCATGTGTTGAACGTCTGTGTACATGTAAGAGTCAAATAAAATATCCTTTTAAGGCTGTGCATTTGAAGTGCACGGATGTAGACGTACGCGTAAAAAACAGACTATACTCCGGTTTTTATGGTGTCTAACAAAAGAATGTATATTTTTCCCATCAGTATTTCTCCAGAACTGACAGAGTACTAAAGCACAGACGTATGTGCCACGAGAACAAGGACAGAAAGGCGCAGAAAGCTGCTGGCAAAGACGTACCTCTTCACAGCCCGGAGAGTTTAGACTTCTCTTTTCCTGACAAAGAATGCACCCTTCCCAAGAAGAAACGCCAGAAGACCTCTGACAAAAATCGAGTCTTGCTCGAAACTTCTGCTCTCCCAGGAAAAACAGAAGAAGATGCTACCGAGGAGAAAACGGAAGACACGCTTGTTAAAACCGAGTGTCTTCCTCTTTACGCAATAGCCACCAAAGTAAAGGATGAGTACGTTGTGGCGGATTATTCTGTTGAGATGTCTGATTCCCCACCTGGTACCAGGCATCTTGCAGAAGAGGAGTCTATTGATGAGAGCATCAGTCCGCCAAAACTAGTGCTGAAAAAAATCGCCAGAGGGAGGGGTATAAAACAGCAACCTCTAGAACCGTCCCAAAGTCTCTCCCCCTTGTCCTCATTCGAGGAGAGCAAAGTAACAAGATACACATTTGAGATTGTGGATAATAAAGGCCTCTTGCAGGTCGAGACCAATGCTGACATGGAGTCGGTCGATGCCTTACAAGCAGGACAAGTAAAACCGACCGGAAGCAGCACAAACTACGATGATGCCATGCAGTTTCTCAAGAAGAAGCGTTACCTCCAGGCAGCTACGGTGAATGCTAGTCGGGACTACGCGTTGAACGTGAGCAGCATTGTATCGCAGCCCTCCGTCACTCAGGTGTCTGTAGCGAGCGTCATTGATGAGACCGTTCCCGTCACAATTCTCTCCGAGACTCAAACTCTGAACGTGGAGATCAAATCCAGCAACGAGAAGAATGTTCTTCCAGATGAGGTTCTGCAGACGCTTCTCGATCACTACTCGAATAAGGCCAACGGGCAAGCGGAAATTACCTTCAGTGTGGCAGACGCAGAGGTGACATCCAGCATCTCCATCAACTCTTCCGATGAGAGCAGCCCAGCAGAGTCTTTAGGGACGGGTTCACAAGCACCCCCGACAGAAAAGGCCAGCCTTTTGCAGGAGTACTCCAAATTTCTGCAGCAAGCACTAGAAAGGACCAGTCAGAATGACACGTACCTAAACAACCAGAGTCTTACGTTTGTAAACGACAGTAACAGTCTTGCTGGCCAGCCTTTGTTTTCCACCGAGAAACAGTTCGCATCCCCATCCAGGTTTAGGCCGAGCATGAACTCACCCTTGAGATCTACCTTGGATAAACCCAACTTTAGCCTTTTAGTAGATTCCCAGCACTCCTTCTCTTTTTCGGGTGACGAGACTAACCCTTCCTCAGTTTCCCCAACAGACGACTTTCTCGACCAGGTGACACCTCCTAAAAAGACTGACGCACAGACATTTCAGATGGCCTCTTTTGAGCAGAACTTTCGATCTCAGTTCACAAGCTCACGATCTGAAATATCTCCACAGTTCAGCATTGCCAGTGGACAAGTTAACCTGAGAGGAGGAACAGATTTCCCAGAGTTCTCTCTGGTCAGTGAAACAAGAACTCAACTAACCTCATCTCCAGATGCTTCAAGCAGCCAAACCTTTGGATGAACATAAGCTTTTAATGATTCAAAGCATTTAAAAGGCACTTTATATTCAAGGTCTTTGAATTCAATCAGTGAAGGCAATGTGGTTTATGTGCAGAGTTTTCATCTCTATCAATCAAGCAAATCATGCGTGGGAATCAAAGTGGTACATCACATAAGATTTTATTTTCAGCACTTCTAAAGAAGACTATGGGATGTTTTTTTGTGTTGTGGCCTTGTTTGTGTAATCCGCATATAATGATCAAGATGAGTGAAAGATGGCATGGCAAATTAGTTAATGTATTAGTTGCAGCCCATGTGTTTTCTTAATAATTGAATCACAGACATCTTGGCCAAACTGCTAACTGTTATAGTAGTTAAAATCGGCTACAATGGCTTTCCCCAACAGAATCCATTCAAAAACCAAGTTCCTTTTGCTTTTTACTTTAGTTCAGTTTTATTGAAATTCATTAACAATTCATTGAGGATGACTTGGCATTCTAATATTTATTTAGCATATTTGCCCACATGTAAGGCACTTACTAGGCACTTCAGTTAAAAGTGTCCACTTGGTGACAAGCAACAATTTCCTTACCCATATGGGTATTTATTATTTTTATTTACTTGTCATTATTTGGTTTGCATTTTGTGCTCCCGTATCATAATGAATTTCTTCAAGATAAAGTCTATTTTGTGTCTCTACTGAATTCATACTGACCTAACCCATAATTTCATTAGGAAATCATGTGATCCTGAAATATTTTTGCACAATACTTGGAAGGTTCTTAAGAAAAGATACATCAGTACCATTTAAATTGGTTGATAGTCTTTGCCAAGTCGTGCCTCACACATAGGGCTTGGTTATCTAAAGAAGGCGTCTGTAATTGGTCCATGCATTTGAAGATGCAGTTTTTAGTAACGTTTCAGAGAAACGGTGCAAACGAATATGCAGTACACTCTTAAAAATAAAGGTGCTTCATGATGCCATAAAAGAACCAGGTTCTTTGTAGTGAAAAAAGGTACTTTAGATTATAAAAATGCAAGAAAGAAATAGTTCATTAAAGAACCTTAATGGTTCTTTGAGGAACCAAAAATGTTTTTATGGCATCTATGTGAGGAACCTTTTAAGCACCTTTATTTTTAAAAGACGTGTACTTACAACATTGAGCCTTATACTTACACTATGTAAGTATTAAAAAAGCATTTTATCACTTTGTTTTCCTGAAGAGATGCTCTTTCATTTGTTTAGCATGATTTCTGTCAAACATTACCCATTAAACAGCACTTTGGGCTCATTGGCATTTTTTGCTGTTATCCTAAAGCACTTTTGTTTCAATTTCCCAAATCTAGACATATAATGCAAATCTATAAAAGATAAGTTCAAATATAAGAACTATGTCAGAACTTGTGTTTAGTAAAATCAAGGACGATGATTTAAGAATGAATGTCTGAGATCATGTTTTTATGCTTTTTCTAAAAGTGTTTCTTTTGTTTTTCTATACATGTCTGTCCGTGCATTATATTCACATGCTGTTTCCTATCGACTTAAAATAGAACTGAAAAAGTACCGTTTAATGTTTAGTAAAGTTATATGAGTATATATGTACACATAGCATTTGTTTATTGCACATCTCTCTTTCCTTAGCGTAATAACTAATCATGTAATATAAAAGCTTTTTTTCTCAGATTATGGAAATTTGTCTGCTATTACCCTTACTATATCTTGATTATTCTTAGTTTTATTCAAAATATATAAAGTATCATGCCAAGCTGTACACTTTTCGTCATTTATGAAACACAAGCAGGATAAATTTCAGTGTAAATTCTTAATAAAAGCTATTCTTGCATAAATTGTTGAGTAGTTATATCAAAAAATGATACACAACACATACTGTATGTTTGTTCTGCTGGTGTTTCTTGAGCAGTCCTGGGTGTATTTTTGCATAGTCAGCATGTTTTGGGTGTTAAAGACATTACCCATTAATGTTTTTACAGTTTTGGGTTTTTTAAATGTGTGCCTCAACATTCCTTTATTGTTTTTTCTTTTAACATGCGTTGTAAATAAGTTGTATATTTTACATTTAAGCACATTTTTCTGTGCACATTTTTTCTTTGAGTGTGGAACACATAGATCAACGTGATTTAGGAAAATTTGCTACCGTTTTGGTTTACTTATTGCTATGATTCCTGATCCTTTGAAGCACAACTGTCATTCAAGAAACCGTAATTGTGTTCATGTTTGTAAAAATACAGATGTGGTCCTCTCTATGAATCGGCTATAAGTTTTAAAAACTGCAATCTGATTTTAAGACATCATGGTATTCACACAACCTTAAAGGATGCGGTTGTATGACATTAATCATTTCAACATCTAACCTGTACTGTTAAAGATGCCTCAGAATTTGATAAAGGTAAAAATACTTTTTAAGATAACCTAAGATGATGCTTTTTTCTTTAAGTAAATGATGTGATAAGTTTTTGTAGGCTTGCTTGCTTGCTTGTTTGTTGGTTAAAGGTGATATCCATTTATACACATCACTTTTGATTGATTTGATATTTGAGCATTTGAGAAAGTCGAGTCATGGTATTGGTGGATCATTGTGTAATGATTAAGGTTAAATTGATTGAAAAACAAATGGTTTTATTTAGTCAAAAAGTTCTTCTTAGTAGTTCTGAATATATAAACAATTTCAACGGAGAGTGCATGTCCATTGACAGTCTTTGTACACTGGTTATATTTTTGTATGTAGTGTATCCATTTTATTGTAGCCTCTATACTTTATTGCAATACTTCACCTAGGAAATGGGGGAGATGTTTTGACTGGATGTTTTGGTTGTGTGTGTTTGTTGTGTAATACTGAATTTCCAAATACAACAACAACGTAGTTCAGTGTTGTCTCTTGTCCTGATTCACATCACGAAGGAAAAACATATGTCATGCAAAATTAAAAGACTTAAACTCATAAAATTTTCACAAGAAATGTATGTGTAGATGCATCATTGAAAGATAGGCAGACTACACATTTTTTTTATACTTATTCATTTTATATAAAGTATGAAACAATAACACGCAATAAGTATTTCATTAGCAATTCACGATCTGGAAATTAGGTGGCGCTGCATGGTACATATTTGTTTAATGACGTTTATTGCACATGTACACGTAGCGTTTTCATTGATATCAGCAGGATTGTTAGTTAGACAGCTGTTAGTCGACTTTTACATGTTTACTGGCTTACTGTATAATAAATAACGGCAAAATAACGTAAGATTAAATAGTTTAAAGTGTATGTATCGTTTATTCAATCAACCAACCGGAAATTGTTATCGTTTATATAAATCACTGTTTAATTTAAAGACGATATAAAAGACCAAAGTTATATAAATAATTTGACAAATTAATTTTAACTGGTTTTAACAAATAGTTTCACAAAACTGCAATATGAATGCCTTGTACTCATAAAGAGTAGATTAGAGAAAGAAGGATTTCTGAACCATCTTGCTGCTGCCTGACAGAAGTTTACACAACACTCGCACGCGCGAGCCTCGCGTTCACGCTTCACCTGCGGTCGTATCCGGGAGCCCGACACCACCTCAGGTATGTGTTTGTCTTTTAAATATGAAACTTACAGTTTTTTACAACATAAAAGTATACTGTCTTATAATAATTGTAATAATTTTGTTGGTTTAAAATTGCACAGACTGTTAAAATGAACCGTTGCAGTGTAAACACGAGTCAGAACTTACTTGATTACGGTTAGCGTCGAAAGGTTTTATTTAGCGCCATGTCCTTTACTTTAAAGTATTTAAATGTTTGCTAAAGGTAGATATTAGTAACTCACAGTAAATATACCATGCTGTCACTTATTAAACAGACTGCTTTGGTCGAGTCATTCAGACTCAACAATGTATCAAATCGCGACGCAGCCTACTAACGCTAAGTTACTTAGAAATTGTGATATGCTCTAAAATCTTAAACCTATAGGTTAATCTCTAACTTATAGAAAACCATTCTTTTCATTCAGATCTAATTACAATCTTGCCCAGGAGGAGGAGGTATGTGTCCACAGGTCCGAGAAATATTTCATGAAGATGCTCAGGTAATTTGCAATCTGCCTTATCATTACAAATAATGTAATTACATCATCTGAATGGTCATAGGCACAGTAATGGTGACTAGATTTGAGTTACACTGGTTTGTGTAGGGTTCTCAGAGTAATGCTCAACCTTGGTGGAAGGTGCAGCTTTTTGTCTGGGAACCAGTACTGTTTGGCACCTGGGATGGCGTTTTTACTACCTGTATGATCAACATTTTTGGAGTTGTACTCTTTCTGCGCACTGGCTGGCTTGTGGTGAGTTATGGCAGATTTATAGTTTAAACATAGGTCCCTGATTTCATTAATATGCAACATTTTTAAGGTTTTAATGTTGGGCATCAAATAATAGGGTGACTGTTTATCTTCAGGGTAACACAGGTGTGTTGCTGGGCATGCTTCTGGTATCACTGGTTGTATTGGTTGCCGTGGTTACAGTGATGTCAGGAATAGGGGTGTGTGAGTGTTGCAGCACAGGCAACGGTGGAGTTTACTCCATGATCTCCACTGTTCTTGGAGGGAGGGTCGGAGGAACTGTGGGTCTTTTGTATGTATTTGGACAGGTGAGCAGGACTTGACTGCATTGATGATCAGTTATGGGTCAAAACATAGTACTGGTCTAGGCTTGTTGGTAATGTGGGCAGTTAATTAGTATGGCAGACATAGTAGGCTACTATCTTCAAGTCAAACCTTTTTTATTTTAAAGAATTGTCATTAATTGTTTGTTTACTGTCAAAATGAGAATAAAATGATCAAGGGTGATTTTCACGAAATTCAGATTTAGGTGTCCACCAACAGAATTTTTGAAAAGCCCTTGAAGCCAATTTTTTTGCGCATATAAGATTATTTCTTATGAACTTACATATAGTTATTTTTAGAGGATTAAAAAAATATTTCCTATAGAATTATTTAAATTTTTTATTTGATCATTACCGCAACATGATATTACATTAAATATATGCATTTACAAACGCATGTTTCGGTAATGAGAACTAAAAAGTTGTCTAGGTACTATGACAAACAAAATTTAAACTTTTATCTGGAGAGAAAAAATAAGAACTGCTTACCCGGTAGCCATCTTGAGTGTCACAGTCAATTATGTCCCTTCCAACATTATTTTTTAAATGTTAGTTCCTTGAGGGCTTAAACAATGATTGATAATTGTTGCGGAGGATGAGAAAATTGGTCTTGGACACATTTATATTCCTTATTATTGTCACTACATTTACAAATGATCACCAAATACCACATGTTTCTTACTGTAAATGTTTATAGTATAAGATTTTTTATTATAAATATTTCCATGTTAAAGAACCTAAATCTAGTCATGGACACGTTGCGGTGATGAAAATTTCCCCCTTAAATATGGAAAAAACAAAAAAATTGGTTTGTATGATGTCATTTGAAATCATGTGCAAAATAGTACATGAAGAGATGTTTATAACTGTATGATTATTATTTTGATAGCATTTACTTTTATTATCAAAATGTTTCATGACACCTCGCAAATCTAATTTCGTGAGAATCACCAGTATCTAATTTGTTGATAACATGGACAAATGATGGCTGAATTTGGTACTCTTTTCAAAGGAACATACTGTTGTTTACACAGCGGTGGTGCAGTTACCATCATAAATCGGTGATAATATCTCCTTGGTTCCTCTCCTAATGTAATGTACTGTATGATGATATAATTGCAGTTATTTTTTAAAGGAAATATTGCAACTAAAAGGCAGCCATGTGATTTTGGACCAGTATTGTGTTTTGACCCATGGTGTTTATTTGCATACTTGTTTCCTTAAGAAGTTTATTCCTGTTATATGTATTTTAACTCTTTATTCTGTTTACAGTGTGTTGCGGGAGCGCTGTATGTCACAGGTTTCGCAGAGTCCATTGCGCAGGTGCTTGGTTTGCAGAGCGTGTGGGCAGTGAGAGGGATTTCTGTGGCTGTTCTGTTGGGCCTGCTTGGGATTAACCTGGCCGGGGTGAAATGGATCATACGTCTTCAGCTGGTTCTGCTTGCCATATTAGCTCTGTCCACTTTGGATTTTGTAATTGGGACATTTAGTCATCTAGATCCAGGTGAGTTTTCATCTGTATGTCCACTTTGACATGTAAATGCTGCGTCCAAAATCGCATACTGTGACAGTAGGTACTGAATTAGATCACCATTTAAACAGTAGGTACTATATAGAATGGATAGGGATAGTATGAATGAATTTGGAAATACTACATTTGCCATGTTGATACATCACATGGCATACGTCATCAAGACAACAAGTTAGTCATTAACTGGATTGATATTAAACAAGCGCAATTTAAACACAAGGGACAGCTGTTTAATATAAGGATTTTTATTTGAATAAAACAACACCCCTCCATCTTCTTCTTCATTGGATAACTCCTCATCTGAGGGCTCACGGGATAGCAGAGTGTCCATCGAATGAACACTTCGGGATTTTGGCGGAAGCAGTAGATCATCTTGGTACTTTTCGCCTACAGTTTTTCTAATACTATGAATTCGAACATACTACTTGCCTACTGCTTTTTGCCTACTATATAGTATGGAAGTAGGCGGTTTCGGATGTAGCCAAAGTCTTTGGCTAAACCAATACTACAGGCCCCAGATGATTCCTTATAGGGAATAAGAAAATAAATTATTAATGTGTGAGATAATCTGTTTGCCAACACATGGATTTGTAAAAATTCATTAAAATTGGATATTTAAAACAGACGTGTGACTGTACCACAAGCCACAAGTTACTTTTTGAGGAAGTACTTCAGAGAATCATGCCCTGGAGTCACAGTTCTTGCTAAACAGTGCTTGTCTGCCTTATATTGACATTTCTTTCTTAACACGTTTCCTGGCAAACCTGCTGAACGAGGATATTCAAGTCTAAGTCAATTTATCTTTAATTCAATTTGTATGTGCTAAAGGGTTTCTTCAAACAATCGACATTTCTTTGAATAGTTCTCTTTTCTGATTAAATGACGTAATTTTTGTTTGTGGTTCAAGTAACTTGATTGTGACTATATATATATAATGCTATTCAAATACTGATGGTACATATTGCTTATTGTGTTTTCATCTGTTAGTTTTTACTCATTTAAACTCTGTACTTTGTTGTTCAAAGTAAAATCATACAGAGGTTTCTTTTTTTTATATCAGTGCAGCAAGTTTACACACACTTACAACAAGTGTCCAGTAGGTGTCAGGGTAACACAAATCGGGGAGACATTCCAATTAGTGCCATAAATTGTGTTGAAAAACCTAATTGATTACGCCATTTATTTTGTGCTTATGGTAATTCGCATTTATTACATTTTAGTTTCCATAAAAACACTAGACTCAAAAAATTAAACAAAAAGTTTTGTATACCAGTTTCAGGTCAGAAGATAAGCTGGAAGAAAGTTAGTAAGACCTTTAATAGGTCCCATCATTCAGGCAGGCCCGGGTACATAATGAAATGACAGGGGGCAGGTGAAGTTTTTATGGGGGCTTAACTTTAAAAAAAAAAAAACACAGAGATTACTTTGTTTTGGCAGATATTTGAACGCAGTGTTCCCTTAAACACAATATTTGCACAAGAATATTGCACAGCTAACCAAACAGACAAAGCTAATACATTTGCATTTTAATTTGGAAAAAATCATAGTTGTAATAATATCTTACCTTTTTTTTAGAAGAGCTGTAATCTTTTTGATTTGGCATTGAATTTCTGAACACGCTAAACTTGCTAAACTAATAGCATAAGCATATCATAAGTCATAGCGCAGATAATGGCATGGATAAATGCTGGATAAAACCCCGTCCATACTAGGGCTGGGTATCGATTAAGATGTTCCAGATCGATTCGATTCCGATTCTCGGATCAATTTTTATACTCGATTCTCGATTCAACTCAATGAATTTAGATTTAATACAAATACTATATTTATAAAAAAGAACAGTAAACATAAGTTTACAAGTGGGTAATTAATACAAATAAATAATAGCCACAAACCTGTGTATTAAACTCTTTTATTTTAGGTACACTAGGTACATTAAAACAGAACCCATCTCTAATTTTTAAATGCCATACAATTATGTTAAATCAGTGGCGTAGCATCTGGGCATGCAGCATGTGCAAATGGGCCCGGGGCAATAAGGGGCCCAGCCCTGGGCCCGCCCCAGCTTTTAATTAATTTTTTTTTCAATTTAATTTTTATTTGTGGCAGCAATAAATATATTTTGTATCCATATCATGTGTAGTATCATGTATATTTTGTATGCATATCATGTGTAGTGATGTCTTATTTCTCAGTAACGTCTAATTTCTCCGTCATTTCTTGTTTGCGTAGACTACTACATCATAATTTTTTGTACATGACGCATCGCCGCGCAAAAAAAGAAGAAAAAAAAACACATTGTGAGAGGTTACTATAGCAGCTATCTACATGAACATTAAGGATGGACAAATATAAACATAAAAGTGGGGCCTCAAAGAGAAAAGAGAAGGCGGAGAAGTTTGTCACGAGTCAAAAACTACCCAAAACATTTTGTTTTTCTTTATTTAAATCTACCCTTTAAAGTAAAAAAGTAAAGTAAAACTATTTGACTACCTTATTAAAAGTATATGTTGTTAACAGACCTGCACGCCACAGTTAACAGTGCCAACGGGCAAGGTTTTAGTGCGATTATTCATCTATACTTGCCAGTCGGAGACGCATAGCCCTGTTGCATATAAATTAAATAGAAATGCTATAAATACCAAAAATAAACTGAGGGGGCACAAATCACATGAGAGGGCAGTGCCCCCTCGTGGCGCCATGTCTCCTTCCAGGGTCACTTGCTAATAAAAATTACAATAGCAAAACAAGTGCATATAGAAATTGAAGAAGCAGAAAGGTCAAAGCATTTGTTGTTGCAGTTACTGTCCCTGAGAGCATTTGTTTTCCCTTTATGAATTCATAACAAGCTGTGATCCCATACATATTGCAGATTAAAATATCGTAAAAGAGGTATAAGGTTTAGGGGTACATATGTAAGTATAGCAAAGCAACCAATAATATTACAAGAGTTTTTTTTTTATGAGAATAAGAAGGCTCATTTGCAATGGGATCAAAGAAAGCAAGCATGCCGGCACTCTTATTTTGTTTTTTGGGTTTTCTTTGTGGCTGCCCACTTCAGACGAGGTCAGTTTGTACTTTCACACTGGGTTTACAGGAAATCCATCCCAACTCTTCCTGTTCTCCTGATTACTGGCTTCCTGTACAAAGAAGAGACAAGATGCCGTCCTCTCTTTTTGCAAAGAAAGCTAGACAGGTCAGATGTTATGAATTGAATATAGGACTTTAGGCTACCCCTAAATTGCTACTGCTGCTATCATCTTCCTCTGATTATCAGGTTTAGGAAGTGGACCCAGGCAGCAGTGTGTTCTGGCAGGAGAAAAGGCGGTTCTGGTTCCTCCAGGTTGTTCCAATTAAACCTTGTTGTTGTGGTATGATCTCACTTTTGTCATGCCTCCAGGGACTCGCAGTTTAGGCCGGGCGCCACATGGGTGGGTTACCTGCCAGTGGCAGGAAAAGGAGCTGTTGTGCAGATGTGTTTACACTTTGATAACGCTGTTAATCACGTAGTCTAGGGAAGGTGGTCACCGCAAGGAAACTGTCATAACTGTGACTGCACACTTTCTATGGGTTGATCTCAACACATCCACTCAGATCAACTCATGACATTATAAATGCTGAAAAGGTCATATCTTGGTTGTAAAATCATTTTCAAAAGAGGATATGCTTGAGGCTTTACATGTTATGTAAACTGTACCATAGGGCACTTGTTGGCTCCTAACCAGAGGAGGCTAAAATAGGAGTGGAGTGACGAACTTATAATACGGGTACCTACTTTAGTTCTTTGCTAAATCATTTGGAAATGTTATTGCTGGAAATGCTTTAAGCACAACCCTCTAGTGTGTTCATACTTTTGCAAGTGCTAGATTAAAAATTGAGAGCACCTCCTAGTTTTTGGTCCCTTTCCCGTGCCTGTTACCACACAAAAGAGGAGCTCTGAGCTTTCTGCGAGGTTAAATACTGCTTTAGACTTTTAATTTTCTGTTTTTGTTTCAAATTCTGTGTATGGTTGTGCAAGTTTAGGATTTAAGAATGTTCTGCTTTTCAGCTTGCAAGTTGAAATTGTGTTGATCGGCTCTATATCAAAGATAGATGGATGGATGGATATATATAGATAGATAAATAGATAGATAGATAGATAGATAGATAGATAGATAGATAGATAGATAGATAGATAGATAGATATAAATAGGTGTAGATATAGGTAGACATAGATGGGTGGATATAGATAGATATAAGGTGTTTCTCAATGTCAAGGATACTTCCTTGGCAGGACAGGTCTTTCCAAGTCACTTCCTTCAGAGGCTAGGCGAAGCTTCTCTTTAGCATTTGGGTCAGTAAAAAGGTTTGCTCTCTGAGTCGGCGCTGCACACATAGGATTGTGGGTGATTTGAGAGAGCGAAGAGCGCAAGGATACACATATGCATTCCTTTCCTGTATATGGGATATTTTTCAAACGAAGGACTCAGTCCTTGGTTGAAATTCCGAGGATCCTCGACATTGGAACAGTCGATGACGTAGCATCCTCGAAATTCTGGCTTCCGAAGATCCTTCCTTGACATTGAGAAACACCTATTGATAGATAGCTATAGATAGGCATAGATACAGACAGACAGATAGATAGATAGATGGATGGATGGACGGACGGATAGATGGATGGATAGATGGATGGATAGATGGATAGACGGATAGATGGATAGATATAGATAGACATAGATAAATGGATGGATGGACGGACGGACGGACAGACAGATAGACAGATGGATGGACGAACGGACGGACAGATAGACGGATGGATGGATGGACGGATAGATAGACGGATAGATAGATGGATAGATATAGATAGACATAGATAGATAGACATAAATAGATAGATAGACAGATAGAAAGATGGATAGACAGACGGATTGATGGATAGATAGACAGATTGATGGATAGATAGATGGATAGACAGATAGATAGATAGAAAGATAGATATAGATAGACAAAAATAGATAGATAGAAAGATAGATAAAGATAGACAAAAATAGATAGATAGATAGATAGATAGATAGATAGATAGATAGATAGATAGATAGATAGATAGGCATAGATATAGATAGGCATAGATATAGATAGGCATAGATATAGATAGGCATAGATATAGATAAACATAGATACAGATAGACGGATAGATAGATGGATAGATATAGATAGATAGATAATTAGATAGATAGATATAGATAGGCATAGATATAGATAGGCATAGATATAGATAGGCATAGATATAGATAGGCATAGATATAGATAGGCATAGATACAGATAGACGGATAGATAGATGGATAGATAGATAGATAGATAGATAGATAGATAGATAGATAGATAGATGGATAGATAGATAGATATAGATAGGCATAGATATAGATAGGCATAGATACAGATAGACGGATAGATAGATAGATAGATAGATAGATAGATAGACAGACAGACAGACAGACAGACAGACAGACAGACAGACAGACAGACAGACAGACAGACAAGACAGACAGACAGACAAGACAAATAGACAGACAAGACAAATAGACAGACAAGACAGATAGACAGACAAGACAGACAGACAGACAAAATAGATAGACAGACAAAATAGATAGATAGATATAGATAGCTAGATGGATGGATGGATGGATAGATGAATAGATATAGATAAACATAGATAGATAGACAGACATAAATAGATAGATAGATAGATGGATGGATGGACAGACCGATAGATGATAGATAGACGGATATAGATGGATGGATGGATGGATGGATGGATGGATGGATAGATGGATGGATAGATGGATGGATAGATGGATAGATAGATAGATAGATAGATAGATAGATAGATAGATAGATAGATAAAAATAGATGAGAAATGTAAATGTCTGCAACCTAGAACTGAATTATTTGACTTTCTATCCTTCTCAGTGTACTTGTTTTTGACTCAAAATCCAATTTATGAAGGTGTGATGTACACACTTTTGTACGCTCTAAAAAAATCCTGTGTTATTTTCAACCCAGCATTCGGTCAAAAAGAGAAGAGCCCACCTGTTGGGTTAAATTAACCTAGAAGAGTTTTCTATTTGACCAACAATGGGTTAAAACCACCCCAACATTTTGGGTTGAAACAACCCAACATAAGTTAAATTACAACCCAAGGGGCTGGCTCGTTCTTTTTTGACCCAACGCTGGGTTAAAAATAACCCAGCATTTTTTTACAGTGTAGGTTGCCTTTTATCTTTTGGGTTGATAGTATGCTGTGTTCCTCAGCTCTCAACTTACAGTAAATACGAAAGCCACTCTATTTAAACCCATTGGATTGGACAGGAAACTGACATGCGCTCATAGATTTGGGTTAAGGGTGTTGACCGGACTCACCCACATTTTTGGCCTGAGACAAAAGAGCAGGCAGGAAGCAGATTCGAACTCCTTACTAGCAATGTCCACATCATCACTTCCTCTTGCAAATAGTCAGATCAGAAGAACTTCCACTATAAATATCCAACTGCAGTCAAAATGCTTGAAAAGATGGCTGGGTGGGCCGCAGATTCGCATTTGCTGCGATTTGCTGTCTTAATACAGCCTGTCAATGTGCAGATATATGCCATATTGCGATACATTGTCTTCTGTTTTGCCTGAATGAACGTCTACTTGAACTTTCCTTCTGATCTCTTTCTTGTTCTTTTTCTAACTCTCCCTTTTTAGCTAAGAACTGTGACTTGGAAGTGTAGGAACAGGCAGGGCTTCTGAAAGGGTGGTGACTTCCTTTCGGATAAACATGTCATTAATCCAAGAGAACACATTCTTTCCCATCACAAGATAACCAAGAGGGAAATGGATCATGCTTATGCATAGCCAGGTCCTGTATGGGGTCAGAATTGTTTCGTATTTCTGAATAAATATACTATGATCCACAAATAAATATAGAGAGTTTCATAAATATTTTTTAAATCCACAAATGCACAATAAGTGAACCATAAATATATGTTAGACATTTCATAAAAAGGAAGGAAATTCACAAATAAATAAAATGGGATTTGCAAATGATTTTTTTTTATAAATATATATTTTTATTTTGTTTGTATGTGAGTGGCTTCCTGCGCATTTGTGGATCGCTTTCTGTGCGTTTGTGGGTCGCTGCGCACATTTGTGGATCGCGTTCTGTGCATTTGTGAATTGCTGCACTCATTTGTGGATCGCGTTCTGTGCATTTGTGGATTTGAAACATTTCTCACGTCAAGACGTGCACAAGAATCCACAAATAGGGGGACTCCGCCCACCGTCTACTACAGCCAATCAGACAACAAGCACACTGTGCTGGCCAGTCCTGGCAGGATTTCCCTCCAACCAATCACATTTTGTTTTACTGTTAGGTCGGGAACACAGTTGAATTTCATCAGGCAATCTTTTGTATGCTGCATACATCATCATTTTAGAAAATTAACTATTATAAAGTTGACTATTATTCTTAGTTAGTCGTTAATTGTTGTAAAATGCTTATGATTTGCGGATGTAATGCTCAGTTAACTTAAATTAACCAGACGTGATGACTTATGCAGCCTGCATATGCAACCTCCGGAGGCTGCAGCCTTCCGATTGAGGAACGGGCACTGTTGACAGTTGTCAATAATTCTTTACTAGGGATTCTCTTAATACACTTTGTGGTAAGGTATGTCAAGGTTAATATTTGTCAAATTAATTTGATTAAAACCGGTTTTTAGCAGTAGTTTACTTCACACGTGGCATTTTGGTTCCTTCTGTTGCCGTGTTGGTTTGTTTCCTGGCTAATAGTAACTAAGTTTAGCATTTTGTAAATTCTGTTAATATAGCATATAGCCTTTCTTGAAATAATTCGGCTACAATCTTAAAGACGTCTTGGTTTCAATTTTGCTAATCCCTTATGTAATATCAAACTCCTGTTCTCAGGTAATTTTAATCCTTTTAAGGTTCCATTTTAATGTGAGGTGGAAATTGGAAAGGCTTGTATAGTTTGGTCTGTTCCTGATTATTTATATTATTTGACTAAATTATCAATAGTTGAAGAACAAAATACTGTTTTATTAGATTATAATCTATAGTTCGGAATAATACTATATAACCCATTATATTTACTATTAATTTAGTAATTTCCCTGGTTTTTGAAGCAATGCAACTTTGTAAAAAAAACACTATATAAATAAATCTGGCTTGGCTTAACTTAAAATTAAATGTACACCCCATTTAGAAATTACATATGTGTGTGTGTGTGTTTGTTTACATTTAATATTTAATTTACTTAATATATTGTGTTCTATATAAATATGTACTACTTATTTCAGCACACTCTAACAAATGTCTGCATCTAAGCTTACACAAAGAATGAGCTTATTTATTCCTTCAAATTATTGATTCATAAATAAATGAGTTCATTACACATTTCATTCATTCACTCCTGTCTACTGCAATTGCTGATTGAGAAACATGGCATTGACCTTCAGGCCTTGTTCATTAACACAGTATGACAAAAAAATTCAATATCCTCTTGAACTTGAAATATGAACACAAATGCATCCTTTACTTCAGAGAATTCCCCGCTCAGGACCTTCCAGAGGGCATTTTGTTGATCATCTGTAACACCTGGTCAAGTAAAGATGCAAGTCGTAAAACATATAAAAATCACATGAAATGATATGTAGCGTCTGTCATATCCCTTTTAGGCAAACATCTACATCAGCTGAATGCACCCCCACTCCTAAAAAACACACAATAAAAAACAAATAACATACCAGTTGTTTGATTGCATACTTGTGTAAAAATCCATCTTACGTCTATGAATTTTACTGTTAATGACAGTAAGAGCATAAGCTTGTTCAGAGCATAAAAGGGAAAATAAAAACAACACTGTAAGACTATCTAACAGCTTTGACATATTAAACCTTCTTAACATTAAGATGTAGACACCACAGGAATTTCTTGTTCATTTAAGATACCATAATGCATAATGTGTAATTAAATGATCAGTTCTGTAGTAGGAGACGAGGTAAAACACATTGTTTTGTCATGTCATAATTAAATGTACCACGTTAGATACAAACTATCTGTAAGCAAATGTCACTACATAACTATGATGGTAGCGAAGACTACTCTGAAGTGTAGGGGGCTAGTTACGAATGAATATAGCAGTGTACCAGGGTGTCTGTCAGAACACAATATAGAGCGTTGAACCAACTTGAGCTGTTTATTAGGCACACAAGAGAACATACATCAGATAGGAGAGAGCCAGCATTCAGTATTTATGAGGTAGCACACACCGCACAGAACTCTGAATGAGAGGCACAACTTGGATAGCAGAGCAGTCGTTGATGAAGGTAATGGTGAATATTGGTAGTAGTCCTTTAATGAAGCTCTGCACAGGATGAGGGTATGCTCCTTTAAGAGAGATAGGCCAGAGCTGTATTTATGAGCTTGGTTGCATGGCATGTGAAGGGAGATGCATGAGTGCCTGGCTATATTTGAGAGCTTAGCCAGATCATAGGCAGGTGGAGATGTGGTTTCCTGCAACAGATTACAACAGGATTCCCAAAGTAACACTAATGCTAATAAACATAACGTTACATTGACAAATTAGCTACAGCTTCTCCCCTCATACGTTATCAAAATAAAATACACAGACGTGTCTCAAATGACAAATTTTACACCATTAGCAGTGTTTACACAACGTATGTAATATAACTGACATTATTACAGGATAAACAGATTGATGAACAGCAAAAGAAAGTGATTTATATAACGTTACAGCCTAGTAGATTCACAGTTTAGCTAATAACATGTTAGCGCTATTAATAACGGAAATTTTAACAACAAAAAAACATGCAAATCTAACTGTACTTACTCTAATGACGCACATGAACACACCGCGTAACAATCTTGTGCTATTGTCTCCACAACAACACGATTCATGCCTCACACAGCGAGACACTTGTACAAAACTAGCGCTTTTCCGCCATTGCTTTGAGTGAGCGATACTCGCTGTCATAATAAAAGTCCTCCTCCGTCTGGGTCTTTTGCACAATGTTTCTAGAAAAGACTCTATGATTGGTTGAAGGGAGATCGTGCCACGATTGGTCAGCACAGTGTGCTTGTTGTCTGATTGGCTGGAGTAGACGGTGGGCGGAGTCCACCTATTTGTGGATTCTTGTGCACGTCTTGACGTTAGAAATGTTTCAAATCCACAAATGCACAGAACGCGATCCACAAATGAGTGCAGCAATTCACAAATGCACAGAAAGCGATCCACAAATGTGTGCAGCGATTCACAAATGCACAGAAAGCAATCCACAAATGCGCAGGAAGCCATTCACATACAAATAAAATACAAATATATATTTATAAAAAAAATTCATTTGCAAATCCCATTTTATTTATTTGTGAATTTCCTTCCTTTTTATGAAATGTCTAACATATATTTATGGTTCGCTTATTGTGCATTTGTGGATTTAAAAAATATTTATGAAACTCTCTATATTTATTTGTGGATCATAGTATATTTATTCAGAAATACGAAACAATTCTGACCCCATAGGTCCTGTAGATCTCTCTCTGGATGAGTGCCTTGTCTTTGAATAGGTGAGATCCTTCCCAGCCCATCCACATTTTCTTTTTGGCATGCTTTATTGTAAACTTCTGCATGCTATCTCTGGGGATCAAGGAAATTTTTAACTACTGCAACTAAACCATATGCCCTATCCCAAATTCCTTTTAAACAATGTAATTGTTATCAGGCACTCAGACTAGTGCACTTTATGTTGTGTTATGCTCCTGTCTAACACTGCCTGTTAAAGTCATGGTTTTCCTGCAATGGAATTGCTGCCAAGCTCCAAAAAAGAAAACCGCACCACAATAGTATCATATAAGCTATCGTCTAAGATTAGGAGCTTCAAGTTTGATTTCAAATTGATTTCAATTTGGACGTGTTCTTACTAATACTTATTAATTTTGATATAGTGTTCTTTACATTATGTATGGTGATTTTACGTAGAAAACCATAAATCACAGAAAAAAGCAGAATTACAAACATTATACTGCATGATACAAAATAAATATGAGAAATAAATCCACCTAAATATACCATCAGTGTTATCCAAATGTTAACAAATTGCCACCCAGAGTAAAAATACCACTCTCTGCCGAAAGTATGGTAAAATTGTGATATCTGTTTGTGTAAATATTCTGCGGCGCCTGTTCTTGGCTTGTTTTGTTTGCCTGTGAACACACCCAGAGCTTAAGCCTGCATTCCCTTCACATGTCCACACCATAGAAATATTGAACTTGGCATGTATTCCCAAGAAATAGGCCGGTCCTGGGTTCGCACGCATCTTGGCGGGGCGTCTGTACCCCCGGGTTGTTACATAAGGGGCGGTGGCGATCGGTCAATGCATGACTATTGAGTCCAAACCAAGTCTGTAGTATTTCACGCCAGAGATTGAAGTATTACCTCTGACATTCAGTACCCTAGAGATCCCACTTTGATTTGGGTGGGAGGGGGTTATTGTATGATTGTGTGAGGGATCAATATTGCATGTCAGGGAAAGCATTACTGTATGCGATCACGGGCAAAGAAATGTTTCCTTGCGAATATCTGCAACACATGAAATGTTTAGACAGATCTGTCTGATTTCTGCTTATTTTTTTAAGAACGAGGCCGGGTTTAATTTAAAGACAAGTTAGACATTGTACGTAATGTCTGTTTTACATATACTTTAAGACTATGACACATTCAGTCTGATTGTTATCAGATTCTCAGTGCAGGTTTTCCACATAAAGCACTCGGTAATGGTTCAAGCTTGCTGACATTGTAATAAACAAATATCTTTCCTAACATTGTTTTGGACTGATTCTGTTTATTGCAGAGCATGGATTTGTTGGCTATTCGGAGGAACTGCTGCGTAAGAACACGCTGCCAGACTACACGACTGGCGAGACTTTCTTTACTGTGTTTGGGGTTTTCTTTCCTGCAGCAACAGGTCAGCCTGCACACAAAACCTTGGATAACAAACAATACTAATACAAGAATACATTTGTTGCCATTAGTGAAAAGTGAAAGCTCATGATGTTACTTGACTATTTAAGCAGCCTCAAATAGTTTTAGTTCTACTTTAGAAGCTGTGGTTTGTCTTGGATGCAGCCTCCCAGAAATCTTTCCCCTGTTAGAAAAACACACGTCATCGCTCACACATTTCTGTTGTATAATAATAATATTTCATTCTCCTGTCCACTTACAAAACCAGGCTTATTACCAGGCTTTGCTTAATGGAAAAGATTGAAACATTGATTAGAGCCTTGTATTTGGAGTGTTCATTTAACTCCTTAAACTCTGCAGACCTACCAGCGGGTCCAAAACTTAAAAATATGTTTTTTTGGAAAATAAGAAAATTTTTATCCACACTATTCCTGACGTAAATGCGGGCGACGCCATCTTGAGCTCAGATGGGTAAGACTTCCGGTGAGCCACTACAGCTAATAGTAGTCCTATTGCGAGGGATACGAGTCTGCCATTTTGACTGGCATTTTAATGCTTATTATGAAATCCAGGAAAACCGGCAGTTAGGGGTTGCCATAATAGATGATACAAACGCAAAACAGTTGTTTTAACTATAATACACGCACAAGAACTGAATGTTTATGTGGTGCACGTGCATCTATTATCCACACATCCATCCAGTAAAACTTTTTCATAGAAACTGACAGTGAACAATAAATACAATAATTATTCAAAAACAACATATTATGCTGATAAAAATATGCTGATTTATGTATTCTGCTACTATATATTATTACAAAATGAGATTACAGTACATAATATATAGCCTACGACATTAACTGCTTATTAGTTAATGTTTATTCGTGATGTGTTTACGCATACTGTTACTTTTGTTATGTTTTATTTTTTAAGCAAATAATTTTATAAGCTCATGTCTTATTTACTGTATAATATTTTCATAAAATGAAAACAATACTGAAAACATGTAATAGTAGTTTAATATGCTTCTTATGGTTTGTTTGAATAACATACATTGTGTTGAATGAGAAGCAAGTTACTGCTGCTGTCGGATCGCGTGAAGCTTGATGTGTAGCCATAAAAACTCGATAAGTCGATTAAAAATTGCCGTTTAAAAAAACTCACACCAGGGACAGTTGTGACATTTTAAACCATCAACTGAAAAGGTTAGAAACAATAAGTCTCTATATATTCCATGTATTAAACACTCGAGTCGACTGACTGTCCCACTGATACGGTATGTCTCTGTGCTTTTATATTTGCCCATTGAAGACCCTTCACCCCCGAGGAACAACATGAAACGATTGAATATATCTTGATGTATCAGGACACTTCTTAATTTCATCCTCACACTGGTTCATACATGAAACTATGACCGTAATCATCATGGAAATCGCCGGCTCTGGTTCAGTGACAGTACGCGCCGGAAGTCGCACCCATAATTCGCGCAAAGCGTCATGGGGCGTAGGAATAGTGTGGATAAATTAACTTTAAACAGATAGATGACTCTTATAAATTCAGTCATGCCCAATTCTACTAAAAAGAATAACTGTGTGTTCACAAAAGACGCGGAAGAGGCGGCAAGGGGCAAGTGCATGTTAAGTCAATGTAAAGACGCGAATAGGCATCCTGCCGGGCGGACGTGCAAATTGAGCGTTGTCGCTGGAAATGTGCAAGTTAAAAAATGTGAACTTTTGGCGGATAATCGCACCACTTTAACCAATCAGGAGCTTGCTCTAGTAGTGATGTGATTACAGGAAGCTAGCAGAGTCGCAGAAGCCCCTCCCATGATGCGAATTTCCTCGTGAATGTATCGAATGACTAGAATTTCACGTGTGACGCGAATGAAGCAAGTAAACTCAAAATGTTCAATGTCAAACTACGTGCGAATAGTGCGTTTTTGCCGCCTCCTCCGCATCTGGTGTGAATGCACAGTAAGGGATAGTTCAACCAAAAATGAAATTATGTTAAAAGTAATATTAAAGACGGGAATACACAGCAAATTTAGCAGAGTTAAAATTACGGTGTTAATGGAAATATAAAGAGTTCAGAGTTAATTTAACACTGGATTGAGTTAAAACTATTTTATTTAACTCTATAAAAATTAAGAGTTGGTGTCAAAACAGAGTGTTACCACTTTTTAAAATAATCAACTCCTACAGTGTTTTGTTAGTGGAGTTTGTTAACTCCTAGGGTGTTAAATACAGAAGACCTCCCACTTTTTACAGCACACACTGAACCGTGTTTTTGGATGATGCAGTTCAGGCAGAAGGTCATCTCTTTCACTGTAAATGGTAAGTAAATGTTCAATAAATACAATTTTGATCAATAACATTTGAGAGTTTTTAGGTGTTATGTTTTATATTGCTGTTAGTATGAAGTTTAACATTAAGAGTGATGTGTTATTGTCATTATATGAATGCTGCAGTTGAGTTTAGGTCTTAGTCTCAGATGGAGCAATTCATACTCATAATGTTTTGGGGAGTTTTTTGTTGTTTTTTGCTTTATATGCTGTTTTAGTTTAAAAAAAAATTTTAAATCCATTAATGTGTGCAGGAGATTCACTTTGGGGACTTTGGAGGAGCACAGAAATTGGCCTACATGAAAATTTCTTAAGATGAAGAGCAATTTTATAACAAAGTGAGTATTTTGTGCAAAACATAAATGTATAACTATTTTCAAAGTATTTTGTAATGTGTTCTGTATGTAAATTCTGTAATGCATTCTGTAAATATTAGTTTCTGCAATGTTATACTTAAATATTGTTTTTTAATAATACATTTTCCCCTTTAAATTTTGTTTTATTAACAGAAACGTTCAATATCCAGTCTGAAGGTCTGACTGAGGATCATATCACCTCCTTACAGCTACTGGTTCATCATATTCTGCTGTTATTATGTGAAGACCAACATGGATTTTGGATTAAAATGAAGTCAAACTTGTTTGTATGAACTGAAGTATCCCATAAACTGTATTTATAAATATCTGTACTATTGTTATACATTGTGCTTTTAGTTGTCTCGGATATTAATATGTTAATTTAATGAACACTTAAATGCATGATACATTGAGGACAATTTTTCTGTCATAAATAAATGTTGATCAGATGACATTTAAAAAAATCCTTAACAGTTTTATAATGATAATGATCGATTATACTGCTGTATTGTTACATTAAAAAAAACTGTTTAAAAATAAAGTTTTTTGTCCCAAAAGTACCGTAATATGTTTCTGTCTTTACATTTACCATATTAACACCATAGTATAAAAAATAACACTACATTGGAGTTAACAAATTACACCGAGGGAGTTCATTTTTAACAAATAAAAATATTTAACACTGATTAGTGTCAATTTATAGTTAGATTTTTAACTCTGTATAGTGTCAATTGCTAACACTTTAAAAGAGTCAATGTGCCAACACTTTCAAAAGTGTTAAAATAACTCTATTGGGAGTGGACCCCATGAGACACTTTTAAAGTGTTGAAATTAACTCTTATAGAGTTATTGTGAGGTTCCAGATTTTGCTGTGTAGGCATCCTGCCGCGCCGGGATGTGAGAATTGAGCGTTGTCACGGGAAAGCTCAAGTTGAAAAATTTAAACTTTGGCGAATAATCGCGCCACGTTAACCAATCAGGAGCTTGCTCTAGTAGTGACATGATTACAGGAAGCGAGCAGAGTCGCAAAAGCTCCTCCCATGACGCGAATTTCTGTGTTAATGTATCTAATGACTAGAATAAAGCGAGTAAACTCAAAATGTTCAAGCGTCCAACTATGCGCGAATAGCACGTTTTTGCCGGCTCTACCGCGTCTTATGTGAACGCACAGTAAGGGATAGTTCACCCAAAAATGAAATTATGGCTTTCAAGCTGTTTGTAATCTTTATAAATTTATTTTTTCTGCTGAACACAAAGGAAGATATTTTGAGCAATGTTTGTAACCAAACAGTTTTGGAGCACTATTGACTTCCATTGTATTTTTGTCTTACTATGGAAGTCTATATGGTGCTACAAAACAATGATTACAAACATTCCTCAAAATACCTTTTGTGTTTAGCAGAACAAAGATAGTATACAGTTTTGAAACAACTTGAAAGGGATAGTTTTATTTTTGGGTGAACTATCCCTTTAAGATCCCTTTTAGCTCTGAGATGTTATTATAAATCTGCTTTTCGGGTTTTAAATGGACCCTTGTTTCAAGCTATGTTTGCACAGTAACCCTTTCTTTGTGTGTAGGTGTGATGGCAGGATTCAACATGAGCTCAGATCTCCAGAGACCTGAACACAACATCCCAGTGGGAACTCTTGCTGCGGTTTGTATCTCGTATGTATCTGTCAGTCCAGACCTAAAATAAACATTATTTTTTATGTGTAACTTCAACCTCTATTGTGTTGACTCTACACATACTTTATGGTTGGCTCCAAAATTAAAATAGAAGGAAATTAAAATCTGCCTGAGTAAATAAAACAGTTACTTTATTTGATCTCAGATTTAATGTTATGTCGTCAAACAGTTCTCGTTGCATTATTTTCTATAAATAAAATAAATTAAACCCTGATTCTTGCATGGGAATCCACAGGTGGTTCCTGTATCTCATCTTTGTGTTCTTGCTAGGAGCCATTTGCACCAGAGAAGCACTACGCTATGATTTCTTAATAGCCGAAAAGGTAATCTGATGTTATTCCAGCCTTCAAAGGATACATGGGTTTTCCCCGTATTAAAATTCACAAGGCTTTCTTTGATTTGAGACAATATCAGTTATCTACACATAAAATGTTACATTAGCATGTATTGTCATGGTAATGTAATTTCGTGTCTGCACAAATCTCAAAGGGCCTTTTGAAGTCATTGTCAATGCTACAGATAGCCTAAGCACAGATTTTAACCCATGGTTGGGTAAAATATGGACATTTTCTAGGTTATTTAACACAATTGTTGGGTTTGAAACAGCTTGGTTTTTTAGTGTAGGCTATATTGCAATGGCGAGAAGTGAACACTGTGCTGGACATCTTATGCATGTGTAGCCTTTACTCCTAAATGTTGGCCGTGAGAGTTACCAGATATGTTATCAATTTTGCATTTTGCAACAGTCCAAAAATTGGTGTTTTGTACATGTAACCATCATTTATGTAATTATTTGTAATTCCCCACTCTCACGCAGTGTTTGATCGTGGCTCAGGTTACGTTTCTATGTTTTACGTTTGATTAACATTCAACACATATTAAGATTTTCGTCTGACCAAGCGGAACAGAGCTGGGTGGAGTCCTCTATACTCTTTTCCCTTCTGTGTTTGTTTTGTCCCCAGGTCTCCTTGGTTGGCTTCCTGTTTTTGCTGGGCCTTTACATCTCCTCCCTGGCCTCCTGTATGGGCGGCCTGTACGGAGCACCCAGGATCCTTCAATGTATCGCCCAGGAGAGAGTCATCCCAGCTCTCTGGTTTCTTGAGAAAGGGGTTGGTATATTTGTGCGTTTGTTTTCAAACACTAGTAATATATGTGCTCAACAATAAGGAGGCCATATGCCATTATTTTCCAGCAAGCGTTGGTGTATAAATTCATAGCTTATTTCATTTGTAATTTCTAGTAAAAGCCTTACGAATTTTTAGCATAGATAATTTCTGCTAAATTTTTTTTTTCATCATAATAATTAATCATAAGCCCTATTCGGACGGGATTAGTTTTACAGGGGGACGTCTGAGAAAATCGTGCTTCTCAGAGGTCCTCTGTGTTTTTAATCCCATCCGAATCAGCCATGTCTGAAAATGCGCCTCTTTTCGTGTTTTGGCCGACTTGTTCTGCCGCAAGGTCTTACTAATGCGCGTATATTGTAGTTCCTGAGTCCCATTGATTCAGATATGGATGTTTTTCCATTCGGCGAAATAAAATAATTAAATGAGCTGAATATCAAACACTGTTAAGACTGGCCACTGTAATATCAGTATATGGTAAGGAACTCAATCTTATTTTATTCAACTCTGGAATGGTAATGTTAATTAATAAAGATAATAAATTGTTATTAATCATTATTTCTTTGTTTTGGTTCATTATAAGCAGCCAGTTATATAAAATACGTAGGCTACTTTAGTAGGATTTGTATAAGTTATTTTGATTTGTTAAAATTAAATTAATAAATGACATAATTTTACATTTTAAAGCAAAATTTCAAACATTTCAAACACGCGTATCCAGAGCATGTGATCTTGTGCAACGCCCAAACGCATGAAACAGACACTCCCATCTCTGGAATCGCTTGAGAATTTTAATCCCGTCCGAATCGGAACATAAAATCACAGATGTCGTGGGGGACACGTTGAAACTCAAATGTTGTTTGGAAAACGAATCCTGTCCGAATGGTGCTATAAAGTATAAATTTTCTTATGAAATGTGTTGCACAAAATACCATTTATATCTCTTTTAATATTATTCAGCCCTGGTGGTATTGTGCCACACAATGGCTTTATTCATAATGCCAATGTTCTGTAAATGTAAACTAACTGTATAGCATGAACATTCTTATAATGGGTACTTGGATAATGATAGATGATCACACGCGAAACAATGCGTTTTTCTGATGGATAAAAGTAAACATTCTTTTTCATGCCATTAAATGAATAGTTTACTTATTAATCTCAAAGAAGCTCAATGTTCCACAAAGGACAGGATTAGTTCCTAATTATAGTACACCCAAATGCACTCCAAAACACATGAACTGTAACAATTGTGGCTTTCAGTAAGCACAGCACACCCTTTCCCTCGCCTGAGCTCTGTCTGACCTCTCGCTACGGGCTACAAACTCGCCCGAGACATCTCACATTGAATCAAAGTTTGAGAACAAATGCAGGAAGCACAGAAAAGACCAACCCAGGTGGGTTTGGAGCTATGCCAGCCAGTAGCAGTAGTGCGGGCACTCCAGCTCAGCCTCGAGCTTGGAGAATAATGCTTGGGTGAAAGAGAGCACTTAAATGATGTTGTTTTTAGAATGCATTAACTGAAAGTTTATACTTATTTCATAACTATTACATAACTTGAAGTAACCAAACTAATGCGCCCATAATTAATCTTTTTAATTATGTGAACTAACTTGTTAGCAGAGTTCCCATGGGTCCTTGAAATCCTTAAAAGTTTGTGAATCCGGGGGGGAAAATTCAAGGCCCTGGGAAGTTTTTGAAAATATACATACATAGATACAGATCATTGAAAGTGCTTGAATCTATTATATGCAAGAAGTTTTCTGGAAAAAAATCCATATTATTTCCTGTGTAGTGTAGGATAAAAATCTAGACGTTTTAAGCACGTATGCTTAATTGTTCACTTTAAATGCTTATATCTTCTGTGTGCGACAGTTGATTCATACCAAAATGCTTTTTTGCATAGTTGAGTTTGACACGTGAAAACGTCTCGGGTTACGTATGTAACTGTTGTTCCCTAAGAAGGGAACGAAGCGCTGGGTCTCCCTTGCCATACTTCCTGCGTCCCTGTAATGCCGTCTTTGGCAATATTTCAGATAGCGATATACTTCCTGGCTCCCGCGTCACCCTGTCTTTGTCGTTAAGTTTCACCATGTGTTGAATTTGATATACACATTCAAACGCACTTACCCTTGAAGGCGTCCCCAAAGTGTCACCGCAGTGACGCAGCGCGAGTTCCCTCGAAAGGAAACTGTAACAATGTATCTTTAAAAGTAACATAATGTAATCTTGCTCTCACTTGAAATGTGTCCCCACATTTAGTCCTTAAATTTGAGGTTATTGGACCAGGAAAGTCCTTGAAAGGTCCTTGAATTTAAAGTTAACTAAGGTGTGGGAACCCTGTGCAAGCTAACTTCACGGGCAACATTTTGAAGCATAAGAAGCATGTTCCCTACAAAAAATAGCTAGGCCAAATTCTTAGGCAGAACTGAATTTATCGTCATGCTCTTTTGAAAGTGTGTGCTTTACAGAAAGAGTCATTACAGTATGTGTGTCATGCATTTAGCACACACCCAATTAGTCACTTACATTACGAGGTACGATAATTGCTTTATGTAGGCAGTAGACAAAAAGGCAACACTGAGAGCCATAGATCTCATCATCCCATTCCTTTTTTGATTAACAGCATGGGGCCAATAAGACCCCTGTGGCTGCCATCTGTCTGACCAGCTTGATCTCCATGGCCTTCATCTTTGTCGGCCAGGTCAATGTTCTGGCTCCCATCGTCACCATCAACTTCATGCTTACCTACAGCATAATTGACTATTGCTACTTCTGTGTGGTGAAGAGCTATGATCTTCAGGTCCAACAAAGAAGAACGCCGATCAAGAGGTCAAGCTCCAGGAAAACGCTTGTATCCAGCTCTCATCCCTCTTATGGTAGCAAGGGAGGCATCAGTGACCCCATGAACGGCTCACTACTGGAGTTTACCAAAGACATGAACCAGATATTTCCATTGCCCAGCACAGACAGTGTTGAAGAAAAGAGAGCATCTAATCCTGTCTCCAAAGCCAGAGGCAGGAAGTCAAAGATTCCAGCTAAAGAAACACTGATGAACAGTTTTGGGTTGGACTTAAACACCGATGCACAATCAGATAAAGGAAAAGATGATAGGGAGCCAGAACAAACTATTGGATTTGATGATGATACCAGCAGCCAAAGAGAACTTATGGTGTCTGACCTTACAAGTGAAGTCAAGAGGAAACAGGTTTTGCCTAATTTTGTCTCAGCTAAACTTGAACAGCTCCCAAGAGAGCATATAGACAGAAATTGTAAGTATTTGTAACATGATCCAATTTCTCAATATAGCGATTTAAATTTGTGTTTTAAAACAGCTTAATTCACAGGGTCAGGACCAAGCCTTGAAGGATCAGAAATCAGATCAATCCAAGGTTCAGTCTATGCAAGATTTTGTAACCACTGGGTTTCGTTAATTGGAGTAAGATTGGAACAACATCTATATCTAATCAGTTCATTACATTTACTGTATAAAGATTAAATGCATTATATTTCTTTCTTACTTCAGGCAGTGTGCTCTTTTATGATAATGTTTGTTATCCAGTGGATGTACGCTTTGATTAACATTACAGCAGCCCTGATCCTCTTTATCTACATTGGAACAACAAGCCCAGGTTTGCCACCAGGTAACTGTAACAAATCGAACTTGATTGAATATTTTTTTTATTTTCCACATATGGAAAAGTGTAAAGTTATAGCCCACCTATGTGCCTACACCAGTTATTGTCCTAAACTGGAACTATTGTACCTTTTGGAGTACCTTTCTTAGGTAAAGGTACAGTAAATAGCACAGCCAATTTCAGCCCTGAGCATTTTAACCAGTGACTGCTCATCCGAGGGGTGCTAATTCAAAATAAGTGGTTGGAGTGTCGTGTGTGTGGTTCCTTTTTAAAAAAATATGTCTTCTGTGTGTCGAGAGATCCTGTGTGCATCATGTGTTTTGTCAAAATAAGTACCTGCTGCACATGCGTCAAAACCCTTTATGAAAAAAGAGATGCTCACGTTCACAAAATACACGCAAGACACTCCCTTAACAGTAAACTCTTATTACGCATGAGATTATGCGAGTATCTGACAAACGCGAGCGTCTCTTTTATTATAAACCCTTTAGACGCATCTGCAGCAGGCACTTATTTTGACAAGACACATCATACACACAGGATCTCTCAACGTGCATAACGCATATTTTGAAAAAAGGAACCACACGCATGACGGGCTACATACATGTTGTGACGAACTTCACATCAGGCATCTCGAAAAAAGAAGTCACCGGCCGCCCGCCACTGATTTTTTCTTTTTTGACTCCATTGCTGAAATTTGGGTGATCATTGTAACCCTTAATGAAATTAACATCCGCATTACAGTATGTTTGTTTGTGTTACCTGATTCAGCATATTTATAACTCTATATGTGGCTTATAAGTAAGAGATAATGTATAGGCAGCCAGGTGTTATCGCAGAAATGAGTCTCGGCGGGTATCGCACTGAAGGGGCTTATTTTGTGATAACGACCGACTGCCTGTACATTATCTGCTTATTACACGGCTAGCTATCTCATAAGTAAAGTCAGGAAGATTTAATATCGCTATTTTATTGCCTCATTTTTAACAAGTTCAATTGATTTGAACAAAGTCAAGTTCATTTACTTCACCACAGGTACAGCAGCTCGCTTCAGCTTCTTCAGGTGGTTCAAGACCTCTCTGAGAAATTTGTGCAGGTACGGCTTGTTAGGAGATGTCCTCTTGCAAATTTGGCAAAGTAAAGCACTTTCAACCTGATTGCATTTTAGAAATTAACAAATAAAGAGGTCATAGCATGAACATCTGACTTTTTCTATGTTTAAGTGCTATAATTGGGTTCCCAGTGCTTCTATCAACCTAGAAAACGTGAAAAAGAAGAACCCAGTAACTTTGTTTTTTGCAAACGTGTGAAAAATTAGGTCGTTCAGATTTCACCTGTTTTGTTAGGTAGGTAGCAAGCCAGTTACAATAATACCGCCCCTTAGGGCGCACTCACACTATCCAAACCAAACCACGCTCAGGCGCGTTTGACCTGGTTTGTTTGACAAGTGTGATCGCTCTGTTACGCGCCCGGGCGCGGATTGGTTAATCGCGTCGCGGCCGGGTTGCAGAGGTGGGCCGGAGCGTGGTTCACTTAGGCTCAGGCGCGGAAGGCTGTTGTGTGGGCGCAATCGCGCCTGAGCGCGATTCAAAAGGTGAAGACATCAGTTGCGCGACCACTCACGTTCATCTGCTGCCGTAAAAACCTTTTGATGCGAGCAGCGGGGTTACGTGAATGTCCGAGCTGCGCACGTGACAGATCAACTAAGCAATACGATGACATGTGAGAGGGCTGTCAGTAATTGCGCACCAAGCGACTCCGAATAAAAAAACACAGACTTACCATTACGGTGGGTTCCAGTGTTAAGAGAGAGCTTTACTTACTGCTTTTTTTCAAAACAATCGCATCTTAATGACAAAAGCGCGCCCGGACTCGGATCGATAAAAAGTACAGTGTGAGTGCGTGCACCTGGGGGAGTAGGGAGGGGTGACAATCGCGCTGGGGCATGGTTTGGTTTGGATAATGCGAGTGCACCCTTAATCTGTACTATCCAACCACGGCACTGCCATTTAGTGCAGAGAGAAAGAGAGCAAAAAGAATTGACAGCACAATTGTGTTTCAATTGCAACAAACCACGATCATTGCGATAAGTGTTTGCATTTCATCTGCATTTTAAAGTACACACCCAAAAACTACCCATTTTTGCTCTGGCAAAATGGGAATTTTAACATGTTATAATAAATTATCTGTGGGGTATTTTAAGCTAAAACTTCACATAAGCACTCTTGGGACACCAAAGACTTATTTTACATCTTAAAAAAATCTCATAATATGACCCCTTTAACATGTTATCAAAGTGCAGTGTACATAATGTGATTCTAATTACTGCATGTAGATACAAAAAAAACCTTACCAAAGATCGCTCTCTATTTTTAGGCAAGAAGGGGCCCTTCAGGATCAGATTGTGGTGACACCGTCTTTGTCAGCTGTTGGCATGGAGACCAAGCAGCTGACAGAGGAAAATGCAGATTTTGCACTTCGTGATCGTTACCATCACTCCTCTTTTATCACCACTACGGACACCATGGTCCATCCTCAGTCAAACTGAGCATCTTACAATGGTGTCCGGCTTGACGTTCAAGGACATGTTGTTGATAAAGTTATGCCTGAATAGTTGATGTGCAGCACTTTTGAGACATTTCTGAGGTTGTAGTAGAAGCATGGGACAGAACATTTTGAAGAGTACTACTGTTTATCTAAACCAGGGAATGTGCAATCAGAGTCATGCAATGTGTCGTGGTCTCCTACTGGATGTTAAAGCCTCTAATGTTTAAGGATATTCACAAACAGTGCTTGTATGAAGGCTAATATTTGTATATCAGATTGTATCAAAGAAGTAAATGTTGTCTTTTATTTTTGCTTGATCTCTAAATTGAGTGACACCTATGAACAGTAACTTAAGGATTTTTTTACACACCCCACATTTTACTATGCAGCCTCTCCCAAAACAAATTTTGTATAGATAGATCTAACTTTATTGTCATTGCATAGTACAGTTATACAGCAACAAAATTTCGTTTAGCATTTACCAGAAGTGTATATGGTAGGACTGTGCAAATTGGCAAGTGCAATTAAATATGAAAAAGATATGTGTAGATTTGTACAATTAATAAATAGCAGAAAATAGTAGATCCATGCTTTAAAATAATACCCCAAAACTTTTCAAAGTCCAGCTGTATGGTTCCATAAAGAACCTTTAACATCCACAGAACCATTTTATTGCACAAAAAGTTACTTGTGTTGGATAAAGTTTATGGATTTTTTAAATACCCTTTTTTTTTTTAAAGAGTGTACATATTTATTGCAAGTATTTGGTTTTGATTCAGACTTCAAGTTAGATTTCCACCTGTTGTGGCAACATCTGATCTGACAGCGATAAGAGTGAAGTGAGTTGTCTCCTCCTGAGGAATGGGGTGGAAACCGCTATCGTCTGCCCGAGGGGAGGAGTCACCAGTTGCTCCTGTTTCTCACTCTCAATGTCCGAAATAAAACCGCTACACCCCGTCAACTCCAACTTTTAAACCCTCGTAAGACACTTTTTTAAATGGCAAACCGTTAAAGCGACTTTCCGATGGTTAGTGATGGGAGAAACGAAGCTTTTCGAAGCTTCGAATCAATTGAACCAATTGCTTCGAAAATTGATTCAGTTTTTCGAAGCCGTTCGAAACCCACACACGCTGGCGACCCCTGCTGGTCAAAATAGTGTAAAAGCAGATGTGGCGAAACATTTTACACTTTTTTTTACAAAATAATAGCAAGATTTTTATTAAAATATGTTAAAAAAAGTATTTAACTTAATTAAGACATAGTTAAAAGTCTATTATGTGTTTTTAGTTTAATTTAGGGCAAACAACTGAATAAAACTAACTACCCTTTTAATTATGCACATTTTTGTCATTAAATCTGTCTATAAACCAAAAGTAGACAACATGGCAGTGTTATTAGTCAGAAGGATAAATGTTTAATGAACTTTCATAATAAAACTGACCCGAGTTCACCTAAACTTATTAGACACTGGTCATGTGATCAACTCCCCCTAGTGGTGAACCATCGGATTTTCGAAACGTTTCGAAACAGTTATGACGTAATGAAGCCTCGTTTGCTAAAATCACGTGACTTGGGCCAGTTTGAAACAAGCTCCGAACCACTGATTCGAAACAAAAGATTCGTAAATGTTTCGAAGCCTCATGAAAGCAGTGCTTCGAAAGCGACCATCACTACCGATGGTGACCCGGACGGCCTTTCATTTCATAGGAAGCACGCCCGGTCGCATTTACGATGGAAACGTGTGCCCGGAGACGCGCTCATCATGTGGCGTTCACGCTCTTTTTGCTCGTCCTCCGTACTGCAGCTGTTAAAAGTTTTACAACAGAAACGGACACCGATATCCCGTTGAGTACCGAAACGTTTTCTAATACAGCTAACGTTAGCTTAAAACAAACGACCTCTCGGCCGGACGGAGATGCAGTAACGTTAGTGACGACCGCTGAGGAGATGACGGACATTCCCGCCAGTGTGTCGACAACTGGAGCACGAACTGGTAAGACATGAGGTGCACGCTCCTGTGATGCCCTAATCTGCTGTTTACATACTGTAGGCAACTTGAGGTTAGAAACACACCCTCAGTGCAGCGACACAGTTCATTTAAATCTTTATGGGAAAATACAGTAGTTTACTTTAGTACAGTGTACTGTAGTACATATGCAGTATGTTATTTTAAGTACGCTGCAATATTCTGTAGTATTAACTAGAATACTGCAGTAAACACTATAGTATAACGTTACTTTGATATTTGCTATGGTAAGGTTAAAAACACTAGTATCTATGACTTTTACTACAGTTTACTATAGCAAATAAGTTACTAAAGTTTACGGCAGTTTCATCCGCGAAGTTCACGTTGTGTTAAAATAAACACGTTGCAGTTTTTTAGACGTGTTGTCTTGAAGCATTTGCATGATGGTGAACTCAATGTATAGATAAGATTTACAGTAATGTTGTATGGGTTACTTTTTGAAATACTGTGGTAAAATGTTTAGATACTATTGAGTTTTAAAACCTCACCATAGTAAACAAAAATTATACTAAAGTATAGCTACATTATCAATGTGTATTAAATCCTGTTACAGTACAGTATACTACAGTTTAATATAATAATATTAAAGACAGTATACTTCAGTGTTGTATGTTGGTAACAGCAACATTAGTTACTTGCGAGCATTAATCTTAAAGTTAAATAGACATTTGCTAATACATAATTAGCCTACCATATGTTAGTATTAGTTAATGCTCAATTAATTAACATAACCAACAATGAACAGTTGGCTTAAAAATATGTTTACTCTATAACTTATAAATATAAGTTAATGTTAGCTAATCTATTGTTGTTAATGAATGGAGCATTATTGCATTATCTCCATCACAAAATAAGATGATATAAGTATAACTATACCGTCGAATGGTGACACATGAATTGGGTACCAGGCTGTAATAACACAAGCATGGGTGTAATCCTGGACTTTTTTAAACCAACAAGTTTTCTCCAGTCTTTCTAGTCACTGTTTTGGGCTTTGAATAAATTATGCAACTACAACATAGCACATTATAAATCTTGGGGCAGTCTTAAACCTTACCTTGCTCAGTCAAGCTCCATTTAATTAAATTTTGACATTAAGTGTATGGTTTAATGATGAAATTTAGATGTTGGGAACTGGCCATAAAGTACTCCACTGGCAGTGCACCTGATTACACATCTAATATGTGCTTTCATGTTTTATTATGGTGCAATTTGGATGTATGTTTGGTTAGAAGTAAAACACACATTAATGTTTCGGAGAGACCAATATTTGAACCAGGTCATAACATGGATTAAAACATGAATTTAAACTACAAATGTAACAGTTTTACTTCTAAATTGTCTTTATTTTGAGATGGTTTTGGTCTTTATCCAGTCTGTATGTATCATAGGATCAAGCTTAGATTTGGATATCATGATGTTCTTTGATAAAAAGCCTTTTAAAACACATACAGTATAGGTATTAATGTGATCTGAGAAATATGGATCTTGTTGGTAACACATTGAAATAAGGTTGTATTTGAAGGTTGTACTTCGACTCGCCTGAAAAGTCCGCTCCCCTTCTCATTCTCATAATGGGAGAGGGAGGGTGTTACTGCGCCGAGTCGAAGTACTCCCAAAAGTGCTATTACGCCATAAAATATAGTTCCGCTTAGAAAAGCGCTACGTTTTATTTTGTACCACCAAACTTGCTCGTATAACTACTCGTCTTAAATAGGAAAAACGTTGATGTGTTTGGTCACTTCTAACTTTATCTCTAAATGGTACCATTGAATGAATGGGGCTAAGCTAAATGCTATCGAAGCGTCGCAGCGCGCTCCAGCGCTTACGTGCACGCACACAGATGATAGAGGGATGTATCAACAATTCTTAGTTAAGGTAATAACATATTTTAATATTGAAAATGAGTAGACTATTCCTTTAACAATTAGTTAATGCATTAGCTAACATGAACTAACAGTTAGGGTTGTGCAATTACTCGTTTTTGATTTTCAATTTCAATTTTTGAATCAAACTATAACAAAAACAGGATAATCGAGGTAAAACAGTTATTGTGCAATTAAAATATAAATTGCATGCTGCTGGACTGATGTATTTGTAAGGCACCTCGAAGGCACCGCTGCTTTGACACGTGTAGCCTATATTGCAACACTTAGTTCACCCAAAAATGAAAATTCTGTCATCATTTACTCACTCTCATGTTGTTGCAAACACTTATACATTTCTTTGTTCTGATGAACTCGAATTAAGGTATTTCGAGGAATGTTTCTAACCAAATCGTTCGTGGACCCCATTCACTTCCATAGTAGGAAAAAGAATACTATTGAAGTAAATGGGGTCCATGAACGGTTTGGTAAATGGTGACAGAATTTTCTTTTTTTGGGTTAACTATCCCTTTAATAAAAAGGTTAAATAAATAAATGCATGTTCTGTCACTGAGTAATCTTGAAAATCATTTTACCAAAATAACCGTGATTCTGATTTTGCCCATAATCAAGCAGCCCTACTAACAATGAACAATACTTTCAAAGCATTCATTATTTCTAGTTTATGTTATTTTTCGGCATTTACTAATACATTTCATACAATCAAGCATTGTTATTGTTAACATTAATTAATGCACTATGAACTAACATGAATAACTGTATTAACATTAACAAGAATTAATGCATGTTTAAAAACTATATTGTTCATTGTTTGTTTATGTTAGTTAATGCATTTGCTAATGTTCACTAAGACACCTTATTGTAAATTGTTAGATTTTTATCATAGAAAATAAATTGTATACAAATATACAAATATTATATTCAGACTTAAGCAGATGTGAGTGGGTGCATTCTTGTATTGTGTTGGACAAAAAACAAGCAAAGTTTTTTCTCTAACACCATCAGTGTGGGTGACTTGAAACATTGTAAGAACCATGGAATGCAAGCTACATTATTTTTATGATTTTATTTCTGACATGATCCCAAAACATATCACAGCTTTCCACAGTATAAATCAACTTTGAGTTTGAATAAGTTTTTATTATCAGCAGATTTAAAATTGTGGAAACTTGTTTGGGGCGATAGCTACAAACAGATGTATGACCTTTTTTGCCATTTTGTAGTTTTCACTATTACAAAATGACTAGGAGGGTGTGACTTACTCAAATCATTACAGTACATAACTAATGGACTTTTCGAAGAAACCAAATCTGGAAAGTAAAAATACTAGATCAAAGCTGCAAAATATGTAAAGGGGTAAACTCTTGTTTTATCATTTACATAATTTTAAACGTACCGTATCATTTCTAAAGGGGGCTATTATGTTCCCCATACTGTTATTTCTGTCCATTAGGGTTTTTTTGTACTACCCTCTTAAAATAAATTTCCCTATGCAGTCTGAGATCCACTTCATTTAATTTTGCCTGTGTATGAACTCCATGCAGTCAGTGGCATTGCTGTAATATGGACTTTGCTAGGTCAGCTGAAGGAAGGAAACAGCAGGTCCCGATGGGTCAAACCCCCTCCATTTTTAGGGCCCAAGCTTTTGTTAGGTTAGACGAGCATGGCTGCCAATTGTTCTCCACCCAAACTCATTACATCCGCAGTCACTTCTGAAAACATCTCACACAGTTCCTGAGCTTTCCCAAGGCTCATACCATGTGAAGCGCACCCTAGTGGTGGTGCGACTCATTGTATTTACAATAAGTTCATCATAATCATAATTTTTTGCAATACATCGTGTCTAATACACAATTTTTGTTTTATTTTTAGGATATACAGAAAAAACATCCCACATTTCCACAAATACAGCAGATTGGACAACTCAGATGACCTCCACTAAAGATGGATCCACTAAACCTTTACTATCCAACAAAGAGGTCACCCATAATGCCACAGCAGACTGGACAACTCAGCTGACCTCCACTAAAGATGGATCCACTAAACCTCTACTATCCAACAAAGAGGTCACCCATAATGCCACAGCAGACTGGACAACTCGGATGACCTCCACTAAAGATGAATCGACTAAACCTTTACTATCCAACAAAGAGGTCACACATAATGCCACAGCAGACTGGACAACTCAGCTGACCTCCACCAAAGATGGATCCACTAAACCTTTACTATCCAACAAAGAGGTCACCCATAATGCCACAGCAGACTGGACAACTCAGATGACCTCCACTAAAGATGGATCCACTAAACCTTTACTATCCAACAAAGAGGTCACCCATAATGCCACAGCAGACTGGACAACTCAGATGACCTCCACTAAAGATGGATCCACTAAAACTTTACTATCCAACAAAGAGGTCACCCATAATGCCACAGCATACTGGACAACTCAGATGACCTCCACTAAAGATGGATCCACTAAACCTTTACTATCCAAAAAAGAGGTCACCCATAATGCCACTACACGTTGGGAAGGTACATCTGAAGCATCCTATGGCAGCAGTTCTTTTCCATCGCTCACAGAGGAACGTCATTTAGTGACGGAGACACGGACTGTGCGAGACATTCCAGTAACGGACCTAAGAAAGCATTACGTGGACACAGACAGCACTGATTCTGTATCTCACACCGATAGCACCTACATCTCCACCACCAGTCGCATTGGAGAACGCACACTGCTCTCTGTGACTTCTAACAGCACATATTCTTACACAAATGACTCCAGTACATCTGAGGATGTGTCTCTAACGTCCAGCTGGGAGGAGAGGACATTGGGGTCCACTCATGGGCAGGCGAGAACTGTACAAGGTGAATTTACAGCATCTGGAGGTCATAATACCACCAATGCAACTTATGGGCAGTTTTTAGAGACAGGGGAGCCACAGGTGTCTCAAGGCACCGAGTCACATACAAGACAACCTTTTGTCACAGAGCAGGATGACAGCCCAAATTCCACACTACCTTTCACATTAATCGACGGTGGTAAAACAGAGACTGGTGTCATATCAACGAGTAGTGAGACATCTTATACCGAAACCAGTGGGTCTGTGTCTTCCATGCCCCCTTATACACACAATGTCTCCAGTACATCTCAGGATAACCGTGAAACCACAGTGACTGATACTATGGACACTGAATCTTCTACAGAGTTCTCTACTGGATCTGTCAGCTCCAGTAGTCAAAAGCAGCCTGACGATGCTGACCATACAATGGATGACACAACAATTCAAGGCTTGACCACTGCGACACCAACATTTAATGATGCACCCACCACAACTGATGACTCGTTTACCAAGTTCCTTACTCAGCGACCACCTTTCTTTTCCAAAACTGATGATCCGACCAGCACGGAGGTCCTGTCGACATCTGCTGCCCCTACAACTCAAAAGCCACAACTTACAGAAGAAACCACTTATGAAGCATCTACTGTGAACAGTGCCACCATCACCGTGACTGCTCCAGTCACCACCCGTCAGCTCCAGCCTAGCACCCCCACGCCAGCTGAAACAAAGCACACTACGCCCGCTACCACTGTTCAGGTGTTGCAGACGACATCCTACACAACCCAGCATCTGCCTACTTCCCCTACCAGTAGACCACATGCACCCAGTACATCTGATTCTGCTGATGCCACCACCTTGCACTTAGAAACAAGCACGGCCACACCAGGGAACACCACTGGGCAGGACAGCCGTGCCACGACACCTTACAGCAAGAACACTCCAATCAAGGGTACCGTGGTATTTACTACCAGGAGTCACACAGACAAAGGTACCACAGAGATGGGAATGACAACCACACAGATGCCTTCAAGGACAACCCCTTCTTCACCAGGTGTGTTTGTCTTTTGGTATTTATATTTGTTTTATGTCACCCAGTCTGTGATAATAACCCAGCTGAAGTTATTTTTTTTATAAAATCATCCTACATAATGTAAAGAACCATATAACCTTGATATCTTTAGTATTGCATGAGTAAGATTATGTCAAATGTGAAATATGTGATAGAAATCAAACTTACTAGCACACAGACAGTGTCACATATTTATATTGTTATATATATATATATATATATATATATATATATATATATATATATATATATATATATATATATATATATATATATATATATATATATATATATATATATATATATATATATATATATATATATATATCTATATATATATATATATCAGCTTGCAACACCAGTAGTCAGTGTTGCATTCTTATTGGGACTGTTTGTGTTCGCGAAGTCAAGTGCACAATTTTTTTTTTACGTATTTAGGGTTACGGATGACCCTACACTTAACATTATAGATTAAAGGATTAGTCAATGTTCTTAAAAAAAATCCAAATAATTTACTACCTCCATGTTATCAAAATGTTGATGTCTTTCTTTGTTCAGTCAAGAAGAAATTATGTTTTTTGAGGAAAACATTCCAGCATTTTTCTCATTTTAATGGACCCCAACACCTAACCCATAACTCAACACTTAAAAATTAAAAATATGCTATTTTAAACAACAACTTCTCGTCTTCCTCCGGCTGTGTGACGAGCCAGCGCGACCTCACGTAATTGCGTAATGACGTGGAAAGGTCACGTGTTACATATATGAAACGTACATTTGCGGACCATTTTAAACAATAAACAGACACAAAGACATTAATTAGTATCATTCGACATACAACAACGTCGGAACGGTCCTCTTTCTCCACACTTGTAAACACTGGGGCGTTGTTTCGCATACATCATCCGTGACCTCTTGGCGTGATGACGTATTACGTGAAGTTGTGCTGGCGCGTCACAGGACCGGAGATAGACGAGAAGTTGTGGTTGGAAAGTGCATATTTTTTATTTTTCTTGCCAAAAATGACAATCGTTCCTCTAGAAAAGACCCTTATGCCTCGTTTGGGATCGTTTAGAGTCCTTTAAAACTCAGTTGAAAAAACTGTTAAGTTAAGTGTTAAGTGTTGGGGTCCATTAAAGTCTATTAAAATAAGAAAAATCCTGGAATGTTTTCCTCAAAAAACTTAATTTCTTCTCGACTAAACAAAGAAAGACATCAACATTTTGATGACATGGTGGTGAGTAAATTATCTGCATTTCTTTTTAAGAAAATGGACTAATCCTTTAAGGATATCTAACACGGCACAAAATACTGGGTTGTGGTTGGGTAAAATACTGGATGTCACAAAAGTGAGTAAGTCCCTCACATTTCTGCAACCATTTTAGTATTTTTTTTAAGGGACAATACTATAAAAATGTGAGGGGTGTACTCAATTTCGTGAGATACTGTAAAATCAAATTCCTTAATTCACCCTAGAAAAGTCCATGTTTGACCCAATAAGGGGATGAAACACCCCAGTATGTTTTACAATGTACTCTTATCATCATCTTTCTAGTCTGTGCTGTTTTAAACTTCTGAATCATGGAATTTTTTATTTCAGGACTTCTCTATTCCAGTTATTCTTCATTTTTGATAAAGCTATCTGATAAATGAATAAACGTGACCCTGGACCACAAAACCACTCATAAGGTTACATTTTTGAAATTGAGATTCATACATCATCTAAAAGCTAAATAAATAAGCGTTCCAATGATGTTTGGTTAGTTAGGATATTTGGCCAAGATGCAACTATTTAAAAAATCTGGAATCTAAGCGTGCAAAAATTTTAACTATTGAGAAAATCGCCTTTAAAGTTGTCCAAATAAAGCCCTTAGCACTGCATCCACCAACAAAAATAAAAGTTTTGCTTTATTTTCTACAGTAAATTTATCTTAAATGGATTTAAAAAAAAATATCTTCATGATCTTTACTAAATATCCTAATGATTTTTGGCATAAAATAATTTGATAACTCATACAATGTATGTTTGGCTATTGCTACAAATATAGCTGTGCTGCTTAAGGCTGCTTTTTTGGGCCAGGGTCACAAATGTTAAACTTAAAAAGGAGGTTTTCCGGACAGGGTTTATCCTAGTCCCAGACTAAAATGCATGTTTGAGCTGCCTTCATTTAAAAACACCTTGAACTGTACATACGTACACCAGTATTGTTTTTTTGTTGTTGTAAGGTTTGTTTGTAAAAACTTCAATGTCCTAATATAACCAAGGCCTAGTCCAGGATTAATCTAAACCCTGTCCAGGAAACCACGCCAAAGTGTTCCTGTAGCTCAATTGGTGGAGAATTGTGTTAGCAATGCAAAAAGTTGTGGGTTCGATTCCAGGGAACACATACAGATAAAAATGTATAGCTTGAATACATTAAAGGTCGCTTTGGATAAAAGTATCTGCCAAAGTGCTTAAATGTAAATGGTCCATTCGTTACTTCCCCCCACCTTTTATTCAATGAACATGAATAATATCTCAAATTATGCACCGTATTGGAAAGAAATATGCTATTAGTCAGTCTGTTTTTATGTCTGAGATTTGAGATTTTTAAATAATATTAACATTTTCTTGCATTTTAAGGTAATGTCTGTAGCCCTGAAACTTGTGCTAATGGAGGCCAGTGTGTTCAAACGGCTGAGGGAAATCACTGCCAGTGTCTGCCTGCATGGACTGGACCTTCCTGTACTAAGGGTAAGCAAATTTGGGTGCTGTAACTCTTAATTAAAGTTGTTGTGAAGACCAACCATGTGCAAATTCATCCACCATGCATACCATAGCTGAGTATATTCTCTATAAAGTTGGAGATTACCAAAGACAGTCTCAAAACCGCGGTTTGAAATCGCCTTGATTTCCTACATCACAAACATGTAACCAATCACTTCATCACAGCTGAATGACTGGATCGGTAGTTCGAGCCATAGATATTATGTATGGGAAATTGCATAGACTCGGTGGCACTGAAGTGACATTCAGCAGTTTATGTTTGCATTGTGAAACGGGGATTAGCAGTTATGTGTCTGAAACTATAAAAAAGATGGACGTACTGCCCGTGACGTCACCCGAAACATAGGTTTCTGAAGATCGTTTTTGAAGCTTAAAGACGGAGTCCACAATGTTTGAAAAACGCTTTGGAAAAGGAGACGGGCTGACTACCAAAACACACTTATAGCCAATCAGCAGTAAGGAGCGTGTCTACTAACCGACATCCCTGCCGGGTTGCGTATGTGTGGGGTGGGTCTATCAACAGAAGGTCCAGATTCTATTGGGGTAGGGGCGTGTTTGTTTAGGTGATGATTTCAAATATCAACATTGGCTTTCAAACATCATGGACTCCGCCTTTAAAGTAGGCGTCTAGGCAATGCCTGCCGTTGCCATCTTGGCCGTGTGTCACCGCGCATTACTCGCAGTCGCAGATATCCGAAAACGAGTAAAGAGGCGGGACGTGGGTGAAGCTGAGGTGGCTGGTTGCTGAAACCATGCCCCCCTAGCTCGACTCTAGTGACAGCAGTGGCAGTTCACCCCTCAATCAAGTGGCCACGTCCTTAATTATGCAGAACTTTAAGGCTTAATATAATTTAATATAACGGATGAGTTACAACAAAAAAATTCACCCTCTTCACAGTTGTCATGAAGGGCAACATTAGCTATAAAGACTCAAAATATTTTTTTGTAGCAGGCTGTATATTGTTTTCTACTGTACACTTGGGCATTTTAACATGGGGGTCTATGGGAATATGATTCGAGCTGTGCAATTGAGTAGAGGTGGGGACTAATATGCATATGCATAGATCTTTGCATATTAAATAAGGCAAAGGTGTAGTGTTACATTCAAGCTGTTTAAAAGCATAAAGCAAGATTGTAAAGCAAACATGGATTCATGGATTGATTGGATTGTGTGTTTTTCTACAGATGTGGATGAGTGTGTGAGCAGTCCGTGCCCTCAGGGTTCAATGTGTATTAACACAAATGGGTCTTTTAGCTGTGAATGTGCCCTTGGCTTTGATCTGGAGGATGGCCGAAGCTGTACACAAGGTAGGTGGACAGCACATAAAGATATTATGCCAATGCTCTATAGCTGTCCTTACTGATTATGTTTTGCCTTCACCCTCCAGTGAAGACCTTCCTGGGCACCTTCACCGTGAACAACTCGATGCAGCTTAAAAATTCAAATCCGCATGACCTTCAAAGAGAGATCCTACAGCTGGTATGCTCAATCTTACTGTAGACACCTGTCCTATCCATCTTTAAAACACATAGCCAAATCCCTTTATGCAGAGTGCTTCGCAGTAGTCATTAGGGAAATGGAGATACGATTGGTTGAACGTGATAAAGTGATGTATTCATCTGCCACAGACTGTTTGACATTTGTGGGTTTTGTTCCAGCTCAACGCATCTCTCTCCATCTTCCACGGTTACAGACGTACGACTTTGAGTAAAAAGTGAGTACGAATCCTACTTTAGGATGTGAATCGAGGATCTGTTCTTTGTCACCTCATGTTTATGATTGTGTCCTTCCTGTGCAGAGATGGTGAAGGTGTGCAGATGTCAGCAGTGAACATGTTTTTACTCTCCACCAATGTGACCAGCTCTGACATCTACAACAGCATCCAGATGTATTTGAACAACTGCAGCCGGACGTACTCGCACTGCACCATAAAACTTCAGCACCAGCTGTCCTATCACGGTACCACTCAGTCAGCGCCCACATTGTCTTATCTCCAAACCCTGCTTTCTTCCTTTGAGTCTAGTCCAGCACTTCAGAGACATGATAACATTGTCTTTGAAGGGCATGTTTTTTCTTCAATAATATTTTGGAAACCTTGATTCTTATCACTGAGAAACCATTTGGTCCAATTAATTTCTCTGTGTTTAGCGGAGAGTTTGTGCTTGGCTCAAAAAACCGAGTGTGAACTCCAACACTCTGAGTGCACGGATGTGAACGGGATCCCGTACTGCCAGTGCCATCCAGGGTACTTCAAAAAGAACCCAGGAGACATGACCTGCAGAGGTACAGCATGCACCTTTTTCATTTGTACTTTTCTAGTTGACTACTTCTACATGGCTGGATATGTGTCGAATTACTGTACACATTAATATCTTCAACAGTGGCAAAGATTGCCAATTTTATTATTTCTCCTGATGTTTTTTTAGACTGTGGAGATGGACTTCAGCTTGTTAATGGAAACTGTGTTGAGTAAGTATTTGATTTGTAAATGTATTTAAAAAAACTATTAATGTGAATATGAATTTAATTAAAGGTGCATTGTGTAACTTTTAGAAGGATCTCTTGACAGAAATGCAATATAATATACTATATTATTAGTGGTGTACAAAGAACCTACATACCCTACTGAAAAATCCAGCTAAGACCAGCATAAGCTGGTAGCTGGTTTTAGCTGGTATAAGGTGGCAGTAGCTGGTCTAAGCTGGTCCTCCCAGCATGAAAAAGCTGGTCATGCTGGTGGGCCAGCTGGTCTTCCAGCCTGACCAGCTAAATCCAGCTAGACCAGCTTAAAAAGTGATCAAAACACAGCTAGACCAGCTTGCTACACCAGCAAAACCAGCTTCCTACACCAGCAAAACCAGCTAAAACCAAGCTGGAGACCAGCTAAAAGCAGCTCACCAGCTTATGCTGGTCGTAGCTGGATTTTTCAGTAGGGTAATGAACTGTATTGTTTTATTACCTTAAAATTAGCCGTTTTATCTATATACATCGCGGGTCCCCTTACATTAAAGTTCGCTTTTTTGTGCCGTTATGTTTCTACAGTAGCCCTTAATGGACAAACTGTCCTATAGAGAGCATTTTGTCACTACGTTGTCTCAGACAATGACATGTTTGTCCTGTGGCAGCTACTGTAGCTTCTCTATGCATTTTGAAAGTGAGTTATGGACTAGGGTTGTGCCGTTAAGACTATACTATCTACATATGGCCGATAGCCGGCCTTTATGACGACTTTATGATTTTTATTATTATCATAGTTTCAAATTAACATGCGCATTGCATGCTTTTCCCCGCTTGAGATGGTTTGTGGGCTTCACTTTGCATGAGAGAGCTTGTAAAGGGTTCAATATAGTTGTGCGTAGCTGCGGTTTTCATTTATACTTTTGCATCATTGTCCGTGTCGACGTGCAAACACACATGCAGACCACTGGTAGGCAGTATCCACACATGTAACCACAGAAGCAGCGTGACCGTCAATAAAGACGGTCAAGCGAAGAAGAAACAGCAGCTTGTTGTGTATGTTTTGAGATGACCAGCAGTGATGGAAGTAAATAAACGGCGACTAATGTTGCAGTTTGAGTTAAATGACTCCTCAACTTGGTCCATTTTTGTTCTCACCATCGCAAACAGAAATACCTATGCAGTTTTTTTTACCTGACGGGAGGTGTTCTAGTGGACCAATCACAGCACTTGAAATCCGCGTAGAACTGACGCCCTGTTAAAAAATTGACGAGGCCCATGTCATGCTACGCAGCGGCTACAGATAACCTATGGTGTAGACCTTACGCACAACTATAAATTGGACTTTACATGCACGCACGGATTCCATCTCGCACCTGAACTCTGTAATGCATGCGTCTTGGACTCGTGCTCGGACATGAACTCAGTAAATGAGTAGAAAGTGAACAGATAATTGAGTAAACTATTGGCCCCCCCAATACATTTTCACAGGCTGACAATAGGACAATCTCACTATGGGGCATATCAAGCGACACTACTGTTGAGGGAGCCATTGGTTGCAATATTCAATTCAATTTTATTTATATAGCGCTTTTCACAATTTGGTTATTGTATCAAAGCAGCTTTACATTAATAGAAGCAGTGAAAAGCACAGAAAATCGACAGATAGCACAACATAATACACGATAGCACAGGCAGCAAAATTTGCTGCAGCTATGAATCATAAACCCCCGGACTTTTTAGCCGGGGAAGTAAAAAAAGTCCTAGGAGGGAAAAACCCTTGGGAGATATATATATATATGCATTGAAACGGATAAGGAGATTAAGCAGAGATTAAGCGCGTTCTGCCGGTGGTCGTTGGTCAGGCATCAGCTGGGCATCACGTTGAAGAACAGCCAGTAGATCACAGGTGTGCCGGCTTTCACATTTTCCGAAACTGGGTCTGTTTGTCTCATTGTCCTCGGGATCAAGGACGAGACAGGGAGAGAGAAACAAAATCTTATACACAATACTCAATGCACAATCTCACCGCTAGATGTTGCTAAAATCTACACAGTGAACCTTCTTAAGTGTGGTCAAATGTTTGATTGGTAATGTAATAAGTATTTGTCTATGCATCATGTGTTTTTGAAGAAACATTTTTTTTTATTCCTGCAGGTGCATGTTTGGATTTGGAGGTTTCAACTGCAGTAATTGTAAGATTTTAATTTTATTTATTTATATAAAAATTTCACCAAGAATAAAACATTTAAAGGGGTCCTATTATGCTTTTTTAAATTTTGCACCTAAAGTTAGTGTGTGAAAAGGCTTGCAAAGTTACAAAATTTGCCCCAAAGGCAAATATTCGAATCCTTCTTTGTTCTGTTTTCGAAAGACTTGCAAATGTTGATGTACTTTTTATCTGCAGGCTCACATTTTTTACTTTTACAGGCTAATGTTTACTGCTCGTAGTTCTAAAATAAAGATAAACGTGATAAAGATTCGGCTGCACCTGTTATATGAAAAGATAGCTGAGTGTTTCATTCTGTAGCAATCCCTTTAATGACTTCATCATTCACTGTAAGAGCTATTTGGTTGATTGACAAGTGTTTCACATTGCATCTGAAATGAATTTCTGTAGTATTATTAATCAGACAATTACATAATAAAAACCCACCATTGTGAAACGTCCTATACATTTGGTACTAATATGCAGGGGCGTGCAGAGACCATTGGAGGGACAGGTGCTCAAAGAATAAAAAGGGCACTTTGCTCGCTGACACGCAAGCACACAACTGAAACAAATAATAAAGTAATACAGAATAGAAAGATGATAAGTCTAACGTTTTTCTTTATTTTCCTTGCAAATAGAGTGAGACAGAAAAATCTATATAGACTGAGTTTTATATCTATATATTTATGCATTTGGCAGCAGCTTTTATCCAAAACGACTTAAAGTGCATTTCATTTAGTGTTTGTGTGTGTCAACACAGTATATGCAGTTTTGAAATTATATGATATTATATATTGCATTGTGACATTAAGATATTATTACGTTTACAGGCTTGTGTTTTTGTTGTCATATTTAAAATATAATTCTATTCTATTCTAATCCTGTTCGAAAATTGTTTACAAAGAGAGTAGCCTACATATTTTAGTTTTGAATCGTGTTTGTGTTGTGTTTTTGCACACTTTGATGCCTTGATGACAGGGCAATAAAATAATGACATTCATCTCTCCTTTCATTCATTTCATGAAGCCTCTACTACTTTATTTATTTTCAGGTAAACTAAAACTGGTTGCAAAGCTGGAGAGTTTTTGATTGAGTTAATAATTTAGCACGAGTATGGCTATATTAACCAACATCAGCTCCCATTGTCTTTTATCAAAGGCGAGTCCAGGAATCGTAAATTCAATATGATACAAAAAGTAAGAGTTTTTTTACCGTATTCATCGGATCTTGCTCTTCCAACAAACTCTGCGTGACAAGTGGATGACATTAGAACAGCGCGAGAGCGATTTGAAATCAAACTCCTCCGTATGATTTCCCGAATATTTCTCGCGGTACTTTGATGTCATGTGCGTTTTGTTCTTGCATTGCTGCGTGAAGTTGAGCACACCTAAAAACTCGAGACAGCTACCTGTATGAACTCCCGGCAGAGAACGTCCCTGCCTTTGCTTCATCCATTGTTTTTATATGGGAAGAATGTTTTATTTTCAGCGTGAGAAATACAAGGTGTGTCGTGTGAACTACCTGAAATGCGTGTCTCCCGCCGAATGCGTGAGACTTGAGAGCCCTGTTTGCATCTAACATTCTAAAGATGTTAATACACACAGACAGCAATAAACAAAAGCTGTGCATGCTCTCCTCACGTTGTTCTTGTAAAATAATAATAATATAACGAGCATACCGCTTCGGTTCAATGCCGGCTCGAAGGGGATCCTCCCTGTACTGCACACCGTGTCGTGCACGTGTGGGCGCTGCTGCGCTGTGAGCTTTCCCTAAAGAGATTGTCCAATAAAAGGTCAATACGTCATCATGTGACAAATTTTATTTGCGGCTAAATTATTTTTTTATTAATTTTACTAATAGTTAAATTGGGCAGGCCTTCACAAAAGGGCATTTAATTGCAAAAAAAAATGCCTTGACAAAAAGGGCACTTTGGTCATCCAGGGGTAAAGGGGCAGGTGCTTGGGCACCCACCACCCCCCTCTGCACGTGCCTGCTAATATGTACCTTTGAGATACTAATATGAACTCTTTAGGTGCAAAGGGTAATGCCCCAGTAACAGCTGAGCTGGGGTACATATTTTGGCCCATTTTTTTTCTGACAGTGTATAATATAGAGACTGGAACTAACTGGAGTGTTAACAGCATCACACAGACTGGAGAGAGACGTGCTGCAATAATGTAAAATCAACAATAAAGCTTGAAAATCTACTCTAGTACATCACAAAAAGAAAATTAAGACCTTGTCAATGGACATAATAGGACCCTTTCTCGTGTGCTTTAATATATTAAGCTTGTAAAAACACATGTTAAATGATTGTTGATGTAATGTTGTTCATGTGCAGTCTATAAGCTGATAGCTGTGGTCGTCTGTCCTGCCAGTGGAGCTCTGCTGTTAATTGTTATTATCGCTCTTATAGTCACCTGCTGCAAGTAAGTTATCAAGCACACATGCTTCCATTTCATTTTTTTGATACAAATGATTACAATTAAAATCCTTTTTCTTCACTGTCTTTACAGAAAGGACAAAAATGACATCAATAAGATCATCTTTAAAAGTGGCGAGCTTCAGATGTCACCCTACGCAGAGTTTCCTAAGAGTAACCGTGTGTCCATGGAGTGGGGAAGAGAAACCATAGAGATGCAGGAGAACGGCAGCACCAAAAATCTCCTGCAAATGACGGACATCTATTATTCGGTACATCATTACACGTGAACATGTAGTCAAAGTTAAAGGATTAGTCCATTTTCTTGGAAAGGGTCCGGATGGTTTACTCACCACTATGTCATACAGGGTGTTGATGTCTTTCTTTGTTCAGTCGGGAAGAAATTGTTTTTTGAGGAAAGCATTCCAGGATTTTTCTCATTTTAATGGACTTTAATGGACCCCAACACTTTAAGTTTTAATGCAGTTTAAAATTGCAGTTTCAAAGGACTCTGGGCGATCTCAGGCGAGGCATGGGGGTCTTGTCTGGCGAAACGATTGTCAATTTTGGCAAGAAAAATAAAAAATATGCACTTTCCAACAACAACTTCTCTTCTTCCTCCAGCTGTATGACGAGCCAGCGCGACCTCACTTAATTGCGTAATGACGTTGAAAGGTTACGTATTACATATATGAAATGTGTGGACCATTTTAAACAATAAACTGACACAAAGAAATTAATTAGTATCATTCCACATACAACAACGTCGGAACGGTCCTCTTTCTCCACACTTGTAAACACTGAGGCGTAGTTTCGCATACGTCCTCCGTGACCTCTTGACATGATGACAAATTACGTGAGGTCGAGCTAGTGCGTCACAGACCCGGAGGAAGACGAGAAGTTGTGGTTTAAAAGTGCATAATTTTTGATTTTTCTTGCCAAGAGTGACGGTCGTTTCGCTGGATGGGACCCTTGTGCCTTGTTTGGGATCGTTTAGAGTCCTTTAAAATGAGAGAAATCCTGGAATGTTTTCCTCGAGAAACATTATTTCTTCTCGGCTGGGCAGGGGGGGACATCGGCATTTTGGATGTCATGGTGGTGAGTAAATTATCTGGATTTTATTTTAAGAAAATGGGCTAATCCTTTAATCCTAATCCACATCTAATCTTACACCTATTACATAGGGATGCATGAATATATCGACCTATAATCGGTATCGGCAGATAAAAGCATTTTTTCCCCACTATCAGACATTGGCTGATTCTTTAAACACAGCCAATGATCTGGGCAGATTATATCCTGGCAATCAAAAGGGGCAGAAAAACGCATCAGAACTCATGATGTGTGATTTATTTTAAATTGGGTCACAATGACAACAGAGTTCCAGTTTGTTTTCTCAGATTAGGACAGAATAAACACAAAAGTTGTTGTAGATAAAAAGCTGATATGTGATTGCTACTTTCTCTCACAGGCCGCATTAAGGAACTCTGACCTGGAGCGAAATGGTCTGTATCCTTTCTCCGGTCTCCCTGGCTCACGGCATTCCTGCATCTATCCGGCTTCGTGGAACCCTTCCTTCATAAGTGATGATTCACGACGAAGAGATTACTTTTAATGGCCTCACCTGGGCTGATGCTGCATAAACTGTCAGCGTGGTTTGACCCGTCACAGATTTGAAGAATGACCACTTAAGGCCTTTGAATGTGAAATGAGCTGGCAGGAAAGAACTATTAACTGTGTGAGACTGGATGAGAGCCACAGAGCTCTTCCGAGGTCAGTTTAGCAATTGCCCATACAGAACCACAATGTAGTTTCTGGTGTGGAGCTGATGAGTATTGTTTTGTTCTCATTCACCGCCATCAAGCATTTCTTCTTCAATGAAAGTCTGTGAATTGAGCCTCGATTGGTGGAGAACAACACAAAGTGCCTGAGATACAGTTTTAACTTTTATGAAGATAAAAGTTTGCACTATGAACTCCTCACACATGTAAATGGAGTATGCCATAAATGTATTATATTTATATGTTAATTATCCTACTGGTTTTTAAGGTGGTATGGTTTTGCGAGTGAGTTAATTAGATCTGGTCTGGAATAGTTCACCCAAAAATGAAAATTCTGTCATTTATTTGCAGATTTCTTTCTGTGAAACACTAAAGGTGATTATTTGATAGTAAATGTTCTTTAGATGTTAACAATTTAGCCAAAATGGTTCTTCTATGGCATTATAAAACACCTGTGAGTAAACTGTGATACTTTTTCTAATTTTGGGTGAACTGTCCCTTTAATGCTTTCGAGTAGTTGATGTAGTAACGCTGGAGGATCAATCCTGTGGTAAAACTGGTCCGATTTTGATACACAATATTTCTGGATGCATTGTTCATGAGAAATGTAGCAAGACAACTCCCATTCCCACAAGTCTGAACGACGGTAATAATCATAAAACACAAAATGCTGCATTGTTTTTTCTAATTTATTCTATTTAAGATTTCCTTTTCAGATAAAAATATGGTAGTGTTACCTAATGATCCCCCCATTAAACCCTTTTTCAAAATATGTTTTTATAGATTCATAAGAGGATAAGCATAACCTGGTGGCAGGTGTCCATTCTACCTAACGTGTTTATGAGATGCGCTTTATTTTTAACTTTTATATAAGAGAATTTTAACTCATTAGTATTTCCCCTCCTCTGTGGATGGTCATTTGAATCTGGCGTTGTAGTCAGACTTGTATTTTAAATAAAGTAAATAATGTTTAAAATTTGTATTGTGTTGTTTTTAATTATATTTTTGAATTCAATCCTACACTCTAAAAATGGCTGAGTTATTTTTGACTCATAATGGGTAAATATTGGACAGAACACATGCTGGGTTAAAAATGACCCAATGTTGGGTTGTTGTCATGCAGCCATGGTGTATAATAACCCAGCAGTTGAGTTAAAACAACCCAGAATGTCCAATATTTACCCATTATGGGTAAAAATAACCCAGACATTTAAGACTGTAATACATTTTATATGAATCATTCTCCTTTTGTTAAAAACATTTTCAAAATGCAAATAAAAATAGATGCCTTGACGTGAGGAAATATTGCAGTTTTAAAATGAAGCGTTCAAAGCTAAATGAGCCATAGTTGCACATTATTTGTTTATAGAAATCATTTATGATTTGTTTAGTGATTAATAGCTCTAACTGGGGTTAAATGTAAACATTTTTCATAGTTTTGTAATATGTTTCCTGAAGGTTTTAATGAGGCGTTGCCCATTATAAATGTACTATATGTAAATTACAGGTGGAGCTTTAACACGGTGTGTATATAAGAAAACGTGTTGCTCTTAGTGGCCAAAGCCAAAATGAGTTCTTACGATATTGAAATGGGTCCGTTGGCATATGCCATAGTGAATGTGCTCATTTCTGTCACCACTATCCTGATCAACATTTTTTTTATCTGCTGCATGTTTACGTCACAGGAACGACCAGAAAACCAACAAAAGCCACCTCTTAATGTTTTACTCGGATCGCTTATTGGCTGCAATCTCATTATTAACATTGTTAACCTTTTGTATGTTATGTATGACACTGTTGATGTGTCTCTATGGGTATTTGTTGTTTCATCTGCAGCTACACTTTATACCATGAGGACAAGTTTTACTGCCTCTCTTGGGCTGAATGTATTTTATTACTTTCAGATTGTTCCTACCCGGCGACCTTTTTTGATCTGGGTGAAGATGCACATCAAACTCTTGATGTACTTGATGTTGTTTTTTGAGAATATCTTCTTTTTATTCGGATTCATTTTGCGTGTTCTTCCAAGAAGAGTTTTCATTCCTCAAGTGGACTTTAATTCATCCAGCGTTGCCTTGAATGTCACCAGTGAAGGCTTAAGAGTCCGACATTATCTGATAATGACAGACATTGGGCTTAGATGTATCTATTCTTTTGTGGGTATTGGCATTATGGTGGCATCAAACACTTCCACTGTTCTCTATCTATGGAGACATGTGAGGAGGATGGAGGACTCAAGTTCTTCCTCTGCTCTTCATTACCAGATGCAGAAGAGAGTGACTATAATGAGCATCATACAAACTCTGCTTTTCTTTTTCTACTCAGCTTGGCTAATGTCAGATGAAATCATGTTTCGTTTTAATGTATTTTATTTTGATCCAAGTGGTAACATACTGTATTCTGTTGTGGGCTTTTACTCTTTTGGTACAACCATCATTCTAGGGGTGGGACAAACAAAATTCAGAGTTCGAGCTGTAGAGATTGGGGAAAAATTGGTCAGACTATCTCACAAAGTAACCTGAATGTAGGTGACAGGAATGGACATTTTAATAGTTGTTTCAACTTCTGTTACAGTAAAACAGAAAATAGTGAAATGCTAACATTTGAATTTTTAACTGGTGAAAATAAATGTATGTCATTTAGGGTAAGATGTAAAAACTGAGAACTTATAGAAATGTTACTACATTGTTGTATTTTGAGATTATTTGCTGCCATTTGCAAGCCCCAATATGTCAAAGGGCTTCAGTCATTTTTACAAATCTTTCACATATGGGTATATTTAGCAGAAATCATGTTTTTTCTTTAATGTTTGCTTGTGTTTGGTCGTTCTTACTAAATGTACACTGTGATGTGGTGATTACTATAATTAGTATGATTTCTTTATTAAGACTATATCTTGTGTATTGAAAAAAATCCTACTGATAGAAATTGTTTAACATTTAAAGCCTTGATCTTTGTAGATTGTATGAGTACATTTACATTTTTTCAGTTGTCATGTGTGTGTGTTTTAAATATATTTCAACTATCAGATTTCTGTGTGGGTTTCTGCTTAGCTGTCTGTCTACAGTATCTGGGTTTATATTCAGTTGTATTTTTCTGTTATTGTTCTTAATCACCGTGAAAATACGAAATGCATAATCTTGTTTTTACCGCTCATTTGCATGATGCGCGGTTTGTTTAAACCACAGATTAATAGACGTAGTGTCTGTGATGTCACCCATAGGTATCTGAAGATTGTTTTTGAAGCTTAAAGGGATAGTTCACTTTAAAATTAAAATTCTGTCATCATTTACTCATCCTCATGTTGTTGTAAACCTGTATGAATTTCTTTATTCTGATAAACACAAAAGAAGATAATTTGAGAAATGGTGGTAAACACACAGCAAAGAGTGACCATTCACTTCCATAGTAGGAAAAAATATTTTGGAAGTATTGTGATAAATGATGAAGAAAATATTTTAATAAATGATGGTAAGCACACAGTTGACCGTACCCATGATTCCATTATATTTTTTTATTCCTACTATGGAAGTCAATGGTCAATACCTGCTGTGTGTTTACCATCATTTCTCAAAATATCTTTTTTTGTGTACATAAAAAAAAATAAATTCATACAGGTTTAGAACAACATGAGGATGAGTAAATGATGACAGAATTTTCATTTTAAAGTGAACTATCCCACTAAAGTAGGCGGTTCCTGCCGTCGCAATCTTGGCCGTGTGTCACCACGCATCACTTGCGGATATCCAAAAATGGGTAAAGAGGCGGGATGTGGGTGAAGCTGAGGGGTCTGGTTGCTGAAACCACACTCCCTAGCTCGACTTTAGTGACAGCAGTGGCTGTACAATAGGGCTGCAGGATAAATCGCATGCGATACCACGCGCATCACGTCAGTAATGCCGGTTCCTTGATTAGTATTAAATCGCCATCAGCTGTTTTCAGATGGCGCGACATTAACTGCACAGAGCCGTAGTTCCCTGACAATTTGGGCCATATCGCATACATGACTTTTTGTACAGGGCTGTAAACATGTTATTTTCTAGTGTCGAATCCGTCCCAACGTTGCCGATGAGACTCTGTCAAGTCAAGTGCCAAGCGCGTCGGCACGACTCCGTCGAGTCCGTCCCAACGTCACGTTGCTGACGAGACTCCCTCGAGTCAAGTGCCAAGCGTGTCGGCACGACTCCGACGACTCCGTCCCAACGTCACGTTGCCGACGAGACTCCGTCGAGTCAAGTGCCAAGCGCGTCAGCACGCCTCCGTCGAGTCCGTCCCAACGTTACGTTGCCGACGAGACTCTGTCGAGTCAAGTGCCAAACGCGTTTGCACGACTCCGTTGAGTCAAGTGCCAAACGTGTCGGCACGACTCCGTCGAGTCCGTCCCAATGTCACGTTGCCGACGAGACTCTGTCGAGTCAAGTGCCAAACGCGTCTGCATGACTCCGTCGAGTCCGTCCCAAGGTGACGTTGTTGACGAGACTCCGTTGAGTCAAGTGCCAAGCGCGTCGGCACGACTCCGTCGAGTCCGTCCCAATGTCACGTTGCCGACGAGACTCCGTCGAATCAAGTGCCAAGCGCGTCGGCACGACTCCGTCGAGTCCCTACCAACGTCACGTTGCCGACGAGACTCCGTCGAGTCAAGTGCCAAGCGCGTCGGCACGACTCCGTTGAGTCCGTACCAACGTCACGTTGCCGACGAGACTCCGTCGAGTCAAGAGCCAAGCGCGTCGGCACAACTCCGTCGAATCCGTCCCAATGTCACGTTGCCGATGAGACTCTGTCAAGTCAAGTGCCAAGCGCGTCGGCACGACTTCGTCGAGTCCGCCCCAACGTCACGTTGCCGACGAGACTCCGTCGAGTCAAGTGCCAAACGCGTTGGCACGACTCCGTCGAGTCCGTCCCAACGCCGCGTTGCCGACGAGACTCCGTGGAGTCAAGTGCCGAGCGCGTCGGCACGACTCCGTCGAGTCCGTACCAATGTCACGTTGCCGACGAGACTCCGTCGAGTCAAGTGCCAAGCGCGTCGGCACGACTCCGTCGAGTCCGTCCCAACGTCACATTGCCGACGAGACTCCGTCGAGTCAAGCGCCAAGCGCGTCGGCACGACTCCGTCGAGTCCGTCCCAACGTCACGTTGCCGACGAGACTCCGTCGACTCAAGTGCCAAGCGCGTCGGCACGACTCCGTCGAGTCCGTCCCAACGTCACGTTGCCGACGAGACTACGTCGAGTCAAGTGCCAATCGTGTCGGCACGACTCCGTTGAGTCAAGTGCCAAACGCGTCGGCACGACTCCGTTGAGTCCGTCCCAACGTCAGGTTGCCGACGAGACTCCGTCGAGTCAAGTGCCAATCGTGTCGGCACGACTCCGTTGAGTCAAGTGCCAAGCGCGTCGGCACGACTCCGTCGAGTCCGTCCCAACATCACGTTGCCGACGAGACTCTGTCGAGTCAAGTGCCAATCGTGTCGGCACGACTCCGTTGAGTCAAGTGCCAAACGCGTCGGCACGACTCCGTCGAGTCCGTCCCAACGTCACGTTGCCGACGAGACTCCGTCGAGTCAAGTGCCAATCGTGTCGGCACGACTCCGTTGAGTCAAGTGCCAATCGTGTCGGCACAACTCCGTCGAGTCAAGTGCCAAGCGCGTTGGCACGACTCCGTCGAGTCCGTACTAATGTCACGTTGCCGACGAGACTCCGTCGAGTCAAGCGCCAATCGCGTTGGCACGACTCCGTCGAGTCCGTCCCAACGTCACGTTGCCGACGAGACTCCGTCGAGTCAAGCGCCAAGCGCGTCGGCACGACTCCGTCGAGTCCGTCCCAACGTCACGTTGCCGACGAGACTCCGTCGAGTCAAGCGCCAAGCGCGTCGGCACGACTCCGTCGAGTCCGTCCCAACGTCACGTTGCCGACGAGACTCCGTCGAGTCAAGCGCCAAGCGCGTCGGCAAAACTCCGTCGAGTCCGTCTCAACGTCACGTTGCCGACGAGACTCCGTCGAGTCAAGTGCCAAGCGCGTCGGCACGACTCCGTTGAGTCAAGTGCCAAACGCGTCGGCACGACTCCGTCGAGTCCGTCCCAACGTCACGTTGCCGACGAGACTCCTTCGAGTCAAGTGCCAATCGTGTCGGCACAACTCCGTTGAGTCAAGTGCCAATCGCGTCGGCACGACTCCGTCGAGTCCGTCCCAACGTCACGTTGCCGACGAGACTCCGTCGAGTCAAGTGCCAAGCGCGTCGGCACAACTCCGTCGAGTCCGTCCCAACGTCACGTTGCCGACGAGACTCCGTCGAGTCAAGTGCCAAACGCGTCGGCACGACTCCGTCGAGTCCGTCTCAACGTCACGTTGCCGACGAGACTCCGTCGAGTCAAGTACCAAGCGCGTCGGATCGACTCCGTCGAGTCTGTCCCAACGTCACGTTGCCGACGAGACTCCGTCAAGTCAAGTGCCAATCGTGTCGGCACGACTCCGTTGAGTCAAGTGCCAAACGCGTCGGCACGACTCCGTCGAGTCCGTCCCAACGTCACGTTGCCGACGAGACTCCGTCGAGTCAAGTGCCAATCGTGTCGGCACGACTCCGTTGAGTCAAGTGCCAAGCGCGTCGGCACAACTCCGTCGAGTCCGTCCCAACATCACGTTGCCGACGAGACTCCGTCGAGTCAAGTGCCAATCGTGTCGGCACGACTCCGTTGAGTCAAGTGCCAAACGCGTCGGCACGACTCCGTCGAGTCCGTCCCAACGTCACGTTGCCGACGAGACTCCGTCGAGTCAAGTGCCAATCGTGTCGGCACGACTCCGTTGAGTCAAGTGTCAAGCGCGTCGGCACGACTCCGTCGAGTCCGTCCCAACATCACGTTGCCGACGAGACTCCGTCGAGTCAAGTGCCAAGCGCGTTGGCACGACTCCGTCGAGTCCGTACCAACGTCACGTTGCCGACGAGACTCCGTCGAGTCAAGCGCCAATCGCGTCGGCACGACTCCGTCGAGTCCGTCTCAACGTCACGTTGCCGACGAGACTCCGTCGAGTCAAGTGCCAAGCGCGTCGGCACGACTCTGTCGAGTCTGTCCCAACGTCACATTGCCGACGAGACTCCGTCGAGTCAAGTGCCAATCGTGTCGGCACGACTCCGTTGAGTCAAGTGCCAAACGCGTCGGCACGACTCCGTCGAGTCCGTCCCAACGTCACGTTGCCGACGAGACTCCGTCGAGTCAAGTGCCAATCGTGTCGGCACGACTCCGTTGAGTCAAGTGCCAAGCGCGTCGGCACGACTCCGTCGAGTCCGTCCCAATGTCACGTTGCCAACGAGACTTCGTCGAATCAAGTGCCAAGCGCGTCGGCACGACTCCGTCGAATCCGTACCAACGTCACGTTGCCAACGAGACTCCGTCGAGTCAAGTGCCAAGCGCGTCGGCACGACTCCGTCGAGTCCGTCCCAACGTCACGTTGCCGACGAGACTCCGTCGAGTCAAGTGCCAAACGCGTCGGCACGACTCCGTCGAGTCCGTCCCAATGTCACGTTGCCGACGAGACTCTGTCGAGTTAAGTGCCAAACGCGTCGGCACGACTCTGTCAAGTCAAGTGCCAAACGCGTCGGCACGACTCCGTCGAGTCCGTCCCAACGTCATGTTCCCGACGAGACTCCGTCGAGTCAAGTGCCAAGCGCGTCGGCACGACTCCGTTGAGTCAAGTGACAAACGCGTCGGCACGACTCCGTCGAGTCCGTCCCAATGTCACGTTGCCGACGAGACTCTGTCAAGTCAAGTGCCAAGCGCGTCGGCACGACTTCGTCGAGTCCGCCCCAACGTCACGTTGCCGACGAGACTCTGTCGGCACGACTCTGTCAAGTCAAGTGCCAAACGCGTCGGCACGACTCCGTCGAGTCCGTCCCAACGCCGCGTTGCCGACGAGACTCCGTCGAGTCAAGTGCCAAGCGCGTCGGCACGACTCCGTCGAGTCCGTCCCAACGTCACGTTGCCGACGAGACTCCGTCGAGTCAAGTGCCAATCGTGCCGGCACGACTCCGTTGAGTCAAGTGCCAAACGCGTCGGCACGACTCCGTTGAGTCCGTCCCAACGTCACGTTGCCGACGAGACTCCGTCGAGTCAAGTGCCAATCGTGTCGGCACGACTCCGTTGAGTCAAGTGCCAATCGTGTCGGCACGACTCCGTTGAGTCAAGTGCCAAGCGCGTCGGCACGACTCCGTCGAGTCCGTCCCAACATCACGTTGCCGACGAGACTCCGTCGAGTCAAGTGCCAATCGTTTCGGCACGACTCCGTTGAGTCAAGTGCCAAACGCGTCGGCACGACTCCGTCGAGTCCGTCCCAACGTCACGTTGCCGACGAGACTCCGTTGAGTCAAGTGCCAATCGTGTCGGCACAAGCGCGTTGGCACGACTCCGTCGAGTCCGTACCAACGTCACGTTGCCGACGAGACTCCGTCGAGTCAAGCGCCAATCGCTTCGGCACGACTCCGTCGAGTCCGTCCCAACGTCACGTTGCCGACGAGACTCCGTCGAGTCAAGTGCCAAGCGCGTCGGCACGACTCCGTCGAGTCCGTCCCAACGTCACGTTGCCGACGAGACTCCGTCGAGTCAAGTGCCAAGCGCGTCGGCACGACTCCGTCGAGTCCGTCCCAACGTCACGTTGCCGGCGAGACTCCGTTGAGTCAAGTGCCAAGCGCGTCGGCATGACTCCGTCGAGTCCGTCCCAACGTCACGTTGCCGACGAGACTCCGTCGAGTCAAGTACCAAGCGCGTCGTATCGACTCCGTCGAGTCTGTCCCAACGTCACGTTGCCGACGAGACTCCGTCGAGTCAAGTGCCAATCGTGTCGGCACGACTCCGTTGAGTCAAGTGCCAAACGCGTCGGCACGACTCCGTAGAGTCCGTCCCAACGAGGACGACGAGACTCCGTCGAGTCAAGTGCCAATCGTGTCGGCACGACTCCGTTGAGTCAAGTGTCAAGCGCGTCGGCACGACTCCGTCGAGTCCGTCCCAACATCACGTTGCCGACGAGACTCCGTCGAGTCAAGTGCCAAACGCGTCGGCACGACTCCGTCGAGTCCGTCCCAACGGCGCGTTGCCGACGAGACTCCGTCGAGTCAAGTGCCAAGCGCGTCGGCACGACTCCGTCGAGTCCGTCCCAACGTCACGTTGCCGACGAGACTCCGTCGAGTCAAGTGCCAAGCGCGTCGGCACGACTCCGTCGAGTCCGTCCCAACGTCACGTTGCCGACGAGACTCCGTCGAGTCAAGTGCCAATCGTGTCGGCACGACTCCGTCGAGTCTGTCCCAACGTCACGTTGCCGGCGAGACTCCGTCGAGTCAAGCGCCAATCGCGTCGGCACGACTCCGTCGAGTCCGTCCCAACGTCACGTTGCCGACGAGACTCCGTCGAGTCAAGTGCCAATCGTGTCGGCACGACTCCGTTGAGTCAAGTGCCAAGCGCGTCGGCACGACTCCGTCGAGTCCGTCCCAACATCACGTTGCCGACGAGACTCCGTCGAGTCAAGTGCCAATCGTGTCGGCACGACTCCGTTGAGTCAAGTGCCAAATGCGTCGGGACGACTCCGTCGAGTCCGTCCCAACGTCACGTTGCCGACGAGACTCCGTCGAGTCAAGTGCCAATCGTGTCGGCACGACTCCGTTGAGTCAAGTGTCAAGCGCGTCGGCACGACTCCGTCGAGTCCGTCCCAACATCACGTTGCCGACGAGACTCCGTCGAGTCAAGTGCCAAGCGCGTTGGCACGACTCCGTCGAGTCCGTACCAACGTCACGTTGCCGACGAGACTCCGTCGAGTCAAGCGCCAATCGCGTCGGCACGACTCCGTCGAGTCCGTCCCAACGTCACGTTGCCGACGAGACTCCGTCGAGTCAAGTGCCAAGCGCGTCGGCACGACTCTGTCGAGTCTGTCCCAACGTCACGTTGCCGACGAGACTCCGTCGAGTCAAGTGCCAATCGTGTCGGCACGACTCCGTTGAGTCAAGTGCCAAACGCGTCGGCACGACTCCGTCGAGTCCGTCACAACGTCACGTTGCCGACGAGACTCCGTCGAGTCAAGTGCCAATCGTGTTGGCACGACTCCGTTGAGTCAAGTGCCAAGCGCGTCGGCACGAGTCCGTCCCAATGTCACGTTGCCAACGAGACTTCGTCGAATCAAGTGCCAAGCGCGTCGGCACGACTCCGTCGAATCCGTAGCAACGTCACGTTGCCGACGAGACTCCGTCGAGTCAAGTGCCAAGCGCGTCGGCACGACTCCGTCGAGTCCGTCCCAACGTCACGTTGCCGACGAGACTCCGTCGAGTCAAGTGCCAAGCGCGTCGGCACGACTCCGTTGAGTCCGTCCCAACGTCACGTTGCCGACGAGACTCCGTCGAGTCAAGTGCTAAACGCGTCGGCACGACTCCGTTGAGTCAAGTGCCAAACGCGTCGGCACGACTCCGTCGAGTCCGTCCCAATGTCACGTTGCCGACGAGACTCTGTCGAGTTAAGTGCCAAACGCGTCGGCACGACTCTGTCAAGTCAAGTGCCAAACGCGTCGGCACGACTCCGTCGAGTCCGTCCCAACGGCGCGTTGCCGACGAGACTCCGTCGAGTCAAGTGCCAAGCGCGTCGGCACGACTCCGTCGAGTCCGTCCCAACGTCACGTTGCCGACGAGACTCCGTCGAGTCAAGTGCCAAGCGCGTCGGCACGACTCCGTCGAGTCCGTCCCAACGTCACGTTGCCGACGAGACTCCGTCGAGTCAAGTGCCAAGCGCATCGGCACGACTCCGTCGAGTCCGTCCCAACGTCACGTTGCCGACGAGACTCCGTCAAGTCAAGTGCCAAGCGCGTCGGCACGACTCCGTTGAGTCCGTCCCAACGTCACGTTGCCGACGAGACTCCGTCGAGTCAAGTGCTAAACGCGTCGGCACGACTCCGTTGAGTCAAGTGCCAAACGCGTCGGCACGACTCCGTCGAGTCCGTCCCAATGTCACGTTGCCGACGAGACTCTGTCGAGTTAAGTGCCAAACGCGTCGGCACGACTCTGTCAAGTCAAGTGCCAAACGCGTCGGCACGACTCCGTCGAGTCCGTCCCAACGGCGCGTTGCCGACGAGACTCCGTCGAGTCAAGTGCCAAGCGCGTCGGCACGACTCCGCCGAGTCCGTCCCAACGTCACGTTGCCGACGAGACTCCGTCGAGTCAAGTGCCAAGCGCGTCGGCACGACTCCGTCGAGTCCGTCCCAACGTCACGTTGCCGACGAGACTCCGTCGAGTCAAGTGCCAATCGTGTCGGCACGACTCCGTCGAGTCTGTCCCAACGTCACGTTGCCGGCGAGACTCCGTCGAGTCAAGCGCCAATCGCGTCGGCACGACTCCGTCGAGTCCGTCCCAACGTCACGTTGCCGACGAGACTCCGTCGAGTCCGTCCCAAAGTGACGTTGTCGACGAGACTCCGTTGAGTCAAGTGCCAAGCGCGTCGGCACGACTCCGTCGAGTCAAGTCCCAATGTCACGTTGCCAACGAGACTTCGTCGAATCAAGTGCCAAGCGCGTCGGCACGGCTCCGTCGAATCCGTACCAACGTCAAGTTGCCGACGAGACTCCGTCGAGTCAAGCGCCAACCGCGTCGGCACGACTCCGTCGAGTCCGACCCAACGTCACGTTGCCGACGAGACTCCGTCGAGTCCGTCCCAAAGTGACGTTGTCGACGAGACTCCGTTGAGTCAAGTGCCAAGCGCGTCGGCACGACTCCGTCGAGTCAAGTCCCAATGTCACGTTGCCAACGAGACTTCGTCGAATCAAGTGCCAAGCGCGTCGGCACGGCTCCGTCGAATCCGTACCAACGTCAAGTTGCCGACGAGACTCCGTCGAGTCAAGTGCCAAGCGCGTCGGCACGACTCCGTCGAGTCCGTCCCAACGTCATGTTCCCGACGAGACTCCGTCGAGTCCAGTGCCAAGCGCGTCGGCACGACTCCGTTGAGTCAAGTGCCAAACGCGTCGGCACGACTCCGTCGAGTCCGTCCCAATGTCACGTTGCCGACGAGACTCTGTCAAGTCAAGTGCCAAGCGCGTCGGCACGACTTTGTCGAGTCCGCCCCAACGTCACGTTGCCGACGAGACTCTGTCGGCACGACTCTGTCAAGTCAAGTGCCAAACGCGTCGGCACGACTCCGTCGAGTCCGTCCCAACGCCGCGTTGCCGACGAGACTCCGTCGAGTCAAGTGCCAAGCGCGTCGGCACGACTCCGTCGAGTCCGTACCAACGTCACGTTGCCGACGAGACTCTGTCGAGTCAAGTGCCAAGCGCGTCGGCACGACTCTGTCGAGTCCGTCCCAACGTCACGTTGCCGACGAGACTCCGTCGAGTCAAGTGCCAAGCGCGTCGGCACGACTCCGTCGAGTCCGTCCCAACGTCACGTTGCCGACGAGACTCCGTCGAGTCAAGTGCCAAGCGCGTCGGCACGACTCCGTCGAGTCCGCCCCAACGTCACGTTGCCGACGAGACTCCGTCGAGTCAAGTGCCAATCGTGTCGGCACGACTCCGTTGAGTCAAGTGCCAATCGTGTCGGCACGACTCCGTTGAGTCAAGTGCCAAGCGCGTCGGCACGACTCCGTCGAGTCCGTCCCAACATCACGTTGCCGACGAGACTCCGTCGAGTCAAGTGCCAATCGTTTCGGCACGACTCCGTTGAGTCAAGTGCCAAACGCGTTGGCACGACTCCGTCGAGTCCGTCCCAACGTCACGTTGCCGACGAGACTCCGTCGAGTCAAGTGCCAATCGTGTCGGCACGACTCCGTTGAGTCAAGTGCCAAGCGCGTCGGCACGACTCCGTCGAGTCCGTCCCAACGTCACGTTGCCGACGAGACTCCGTCGAGTCAAGTGCCAAGCGCGTTGGCACGACTCCGTCGAGTCCGTACCAGCGTCACGTTGCCGACGAGACTCCGTCGAGTCAAGCGCCAATCGCTTCGGCAAGACACCGTCGAGTCCGTCCCAACGTCACGTTGCCGACGAGACTCCGTCGAGTCAAGCGCCAAGCGCGTCGGCACGACTCCGTCGAGTCCGTCCCAACGTCACGTTGCTGACGAGACTCCGTCGAGTCAAGCGCCAAGCGCGTCGGCACGACTCCGTCGAGTCCGTCCCAACGTCACGTTGCCGACGAGACTCCGTCGAGTCAAGCGCCAAGCGTGTCGGCACGACTCCGTCGAGTCCGTCTCAACGTCACGTTGCCGACGAGACTCCGTCGAGTCAAGTGCCAAGCGCGTCGGCACGACTCCGTCGAGTTCGTCCCAACGTCACGTTGCCGACGAGACTCTGTCGAGTCAAGTGCCAAACGCGTCGGCATGACTCCGTTGAGTCAAGTGCCAAACGCGTCGGCACGACTCCGTAGAGTCCATCCCAATGTCACGTTGCCGACGAGACTCCGTCGAGTCAAGTGCCAAGCGCGTCGGCACGACTCCGTCAAGTCCGTCCCAACGTCACGTTGCCGACGAGACTCCGTCGAGTCAAGTGCCAATCGTGTCGGCACGACTCCGTTGAGTCAAGTGCCAAGCGCGTCGCACGACTCCGTCGAGTCCGTCCCAACGTCACGTTGCCGACGAGACTCCGTCGAGTCAAGTGCCAAGCGCGTCGGCACGACATCGTCGAGTCCGTCCCAACGTCACGTTGCCGACGAGACTCCCTCGAGTCAAGTGCCAAGCGCGTCGGCACGACTCCGTCGAGTCCGTCTCAACGTCACGTTGCCGACGAGACTCCGTCGAGTCAAGTGCCAAGTGCGTCGGCACGACTCCGTTGAGTCTGTCTCAACGTCACGTTGCCGGCGAGACTCCGTCGAGTCAAGCGCCAATCGCGTCGGCACGACTCTGTCGAGTCCGTCCCAACGTCACGTTGCCGACAAGACTCTGTCGAGTCAAGTGCCAAACGCGTCGGCACGACTCCGTTGAGTCAAGTGCCAAATGCGTCGGCACGACTCCCTCAAGTCCGTCGCAATGTCACGTTGCCGACGAGACTCCGTCGAGTCAAGTGCCAAGCGCGTCGGCACGACTCCGTCGAGTCCGTCCCAACGTCATGTTGCCGACGAGACTCCGTCGAGTCAAGTGCCAATCGTGTCGGCACGACTCCGTTGAGTCAAGTGCCAAACGCGTCGGCACGACTCTGTCGAGTCCGTCCCAACGTCACGTTGCCGCCGAGACTCCGTCAAGTCAAGTGCCAATCGTGTCAGCACGACTCCGTTGAGTCAAGTGCCAAGCGCGTCGGCACGACTCCGTCGAGTCCGTCCTAACGTCACGTTGCCGACGAGACTCCGTCGAGTCAAGTGCCAAGCGCGTCGGCACGACTCCGTCGAGTCCGTCCCAACGTCACGTTGCCGACGAGACTCTGTCGAGTCAAATGCCAAACGCGGCGGCATGACTCCGTTGAGTCAAGTGCCAAACGCGTCGGCACGACTCCGTCGAGTCCGTCCCAATGTCACGTTGCCGACGAGACTCCGTCGAGTCAAGTGCCAAGCGCGTCGGCACGACTCCGTCGAGTCCGTCCCAACGTCACGTTGCCGACGAGACTCCGTCGAGTCAAGTGCCAAGCGCGTCGGCACGACTCCGTCGAGTCCGTCCCAACGTCACGTTGCCGACGAGACTCCGTCGAGTCAAGTGCCAAGCGCGTCGGCACGACTCCGTCGAGTCCGTCCCAACGTCACGTTGCCGACGAGACTCCGTCGAGTCAAGTGCCAATCGTGTCGGCACGACTCCGTTGAGTCAAGTGCCAAACGCGTCGGCACGACTCCGTCGAGTCCGTCCCAACGTCACGTTGCCGACGAGACTCCGTCGAGTCAAGTGCCAATCGTGTCGGCACGACTCCATTGAGTCAAGTGCCAAGCGCGTCGGCACGACTCTGTCGAGTCCGTCCCAACGTCACGTTGCCGACGAGACTCCGAGTCAAGTGCCAAACGCGTCGGCACGACTCCGTCGAGTCCGTCCCAACGTCACGTTGCCGGCGAGACTCCGTTGAGTCAAGTGCCAAGCGCGTCGGCATGACTCCGTCGAGTCCGTCCCAACGTCACGTTGCCGACGAGACTCCGTCGAGTCAAGTGCCAAACGCGTCGGCACGACTCCGTTGAGTCAAGTGCCAAACGCGTCGGCACGACTCCGTCGAGTCCGTCCCAACGTCACGTTGCCGACGAGACTCCGTCGAGTCAAGTGCCAAGCGTGTCGGCACGACTCCGTCGAGTCCGTCCCAACGTCACGTTGCCGACGAGACTCCGTCGAGTCAAGTGCCAAGCGCGTCGGCACGACTCCGTTGAGTCAAGTGCCAAACGCGTCAGCACGACTCCGTCGAGTCTGTCCCAACGTCACGTTGCCGACGAGACTCCGTCAAGTCAAGTGCCAATCGTGTCGGCACGACTCCGTTGAGTCAAGTGCCAAGCGCGTCGGCACGACTCCGTCGAGTCCGTCCCAACGTCACGTTGCCGACGAGACTCCGTCGAGTCAAGTGCCAAGCGCGTCGGCACGACTCCGTCGAGTCCGTCCCAACGCACGTTGCCGACGAGACTCTGTCGAGTCAAGTGCCAAACGCGTCGGCACGACTCCGTTGAGTCAAGTGCCAAACGCGTCGGCACGACTCCGTCGAGTCCATCCCAATGTCACGTTGCCGACGAGACTCCGTCGAGTCAAGTGCCAAGCGCGTCGGCACGACTCCGTCAAGTCCGTCCCAACGTCACGTTGCCGACGAGACTCCGTCGAGTCAAGTGCCAATCGTGTCGGCACGACTCCGTTGAGTCAAGTGCCAAGCGCGTCGCACGACTCCGTCGAGTCTGTCCCAACGTCACGTTGCCGACGAGACTGCGTCGAGTCAAGTGCCAAGCGCGTCGGCACGACATCGTCGAGTCCGTCCCAACGTCACGTTGCCGACGAGACTCCCTCGAGTCAAGTGCCAAGCGCGTCGGCACGACTCCGTCGAGTCCGTCTCAACGTCACGTTGCCGACGAGACTCCGTCGAGTCAAGTGCCAAGCGCGTCGGCACGACTCCGTCGAGTCCGTCCCAATGTCACGTTGCCGACGAGACTCCGTCGAGTCAAGTGCCAAGCGCGTCGGCACGACTCCGTCGAGTCCGTCCCAACGTCACGTTGCCGACGAGACTCCGTCGAGTCAAGTGCCAATCGTGTCGGCACGACTCCGTTGAGTCAAGTGCCAAACGCGTCGGCACGACTCCGTCGAGTCCGTCCCAACGTCACGTTGCCGACGAGACTCCGTCGAGTCAAGTGCCAATCGTGTCGGCACGACTCCATTGAGTCAAGTGCCAAGCGCGTCGGCACGACTCCGTCGAGTCCGTCCCAACGTCACGTTGCCGACGAGACTCCGAGTCAAGTGCCAAACGCGTCGGCACGACTCCGTCGAGTCCGTCCCAACGTCACGTTGCCGGCGAGACTCCGTTGAGTCAAGTGCCAAGCGCGTCGGCATGACTCCGTCGAGTCCGTCCCAACGTCACGTTGCCGACGAGACTCCGTCGAGTCAAGTGCCAAACGCGTCGGCACGACTCCGTTGAGTCAAGTGCCAAACGCGTCGGCACGACTCCGTCGAGTCCGTCCCAACGTCACGTTGCCGACGAGACTCCGTCGAGTCAAGTGCCAAGCGCGTCGGCACGACTCCGTCGAGTCCGTCCCAACGTCACGTTGCCGACGAGACTCCGTCGAGTCAAGTGCCAAGCGCGTCGGCACGACTCCGTTGAGTCAAGTGCCAAACGCGTCGGCACGACTCCGTCGAGTCTGTCCCAACGTCACGTTGCCGACGAGACTCCGTCGAGTCAAGTGCCAATCGTGTCGGCACGACTCCGTTGAGTCAAGTGCCAAGCGCGTCGGCACGACTCCGTCGAGTCCGTCCCAACGTCACGTTGCCGACGAGACTCCGTCGAGTCAAGTGCCAAACGCGTCGGCACGACTCCATTGAGTCAAGTGCCAAACGCGTCGGCACGACTCCGTCGAGTCCATCCCAATGTCACGTTGCCGACGAGACTCCGTCGAGTCAAGTGCCAAGCGCGTTGGCACGACTCCGTCAAGTCCGTCCCAACGTCACGTTGCCGACGAGACTCCGTCGAGTCAAGTGCCAATCGTGTCGGCACGACTCCGTTGAGTCAAGTGCCAAGCGCGTCGCACGACTCCGTCGAGTCTGTCCCAACGTCATGTTGCCGACGAGACTGCGTCGAGTCAAGTGCCAAGCGCGTCGGCACGACATCGTCGAGTCCGTCCCAACGTCACGTTGCCGACGAGACTCCCTCGAGTCAAGTGCCAAGCGCGTCGGCACGACTCCGTCGAGTCCGTCTCAACGTCACGTTGCCAACGAGACTCCGTCGAGTCAAGTGCCAAGCGCGTCGGCACGACTCCGTTGAGTCTGTCTCAACGTCACGTTGCCGGCGAGACTCCGTCGAGTCAAGCGCCAATCGCGTCGGCACGACTCTGTCGAGTCCGTCCCAACGTCACGTTGCCGACGAGACTCCATCGAGTCAAGTGCCAATCGTGTCGGCACGACTCCGTCGAGTCAAGTGCCAAGCGCGTCGGCACGACTCAGTCAAGTCCGTCCCAACGTCACGTTGCCGACGAGACTCCGTCGAGTCAAGTGCCAATCGTGTCGGCACGACTCCGTTGAGTCAAGTGCCAAGCGCGTCGCACGACTCCGTCGAGTCTGTCCCAACGTCACGTTGCCGACGAGACTGCGTCGAGTCAAGTGCCAAGCGCGTCGGCACGACTCCGTCGAGTCCGTCCTAACGTCACGTTGCCGACGAGACTCCGTCGAGTCAAGTGCCAAGCGCGTCGGCACGACTCCGTCGAGTCCGTCCCAACGTCACGTTGCCGACAAGACTCTGTCGAGTCAAATGCCAAACGCGGCGGCATGACTCCGTTGAGTCAAGTGCCAAACGCGTCGGCACGACTCCGTCGAGTCCGTCCCAATGTCACGTTGCCGACGAGACTCCGTCGAGTCAAGTGCCAAGCGCGTCGGCACGACTCCGTCGAGTCCGTCCCAACGTCACGTTGCCGACGAGACTCCGTCGAGTCAAGTGCCAATCGTGTCGGCACGACTCCGTTGAGTCAAGTGCCAAACGCGTCGGCACGACTCCGTCGAGTCCGTCCCAACGTCACGTTGCCGACAAGACTCCGTCGAGTCAAGTGCCAATCGTGTCGGCACGACTCCATTGAGTCAAGTGCCAAGCGCGTCGGCACGACTCCGTCGAGTCCGTCCCAACGTCACGTTGCCGACGAAACTCCGAGTCAAGTGCCAAGCGCGTCGGCACGACTCCGTCGAGTCCGTCCCAACGTCACGTTGCCGACGAGACTCCGTTGAGTCAAGTGCCAAGCGCGTCGGCATGACTCCGTTGAGTCCGTCCCAACGTCACGTTGCCGACGAGACTCCGTTGAGTCAAGTGCCAAACGCGTCGGCACGACTCCGTCGAGTCCGTCGCAATGTCACATTGCCGACGAGACTCTGTCAAGTCAAGTGCCAAGCGCGTCGGCACGACTTCGTCGAGTCCGCCCCAACGTGACGTTGTCGACGAGACTCCGTCGAGTCAAGTGCCAAGCGCGTCGGCACGACTCCGTTGAGTTCGTCCCAACGTCACGTTGCCGACGAGACTCCGTCGAATCAAGTGCCAAGCGCATCGGCACGACTCCGTCGAGTCCGTCCCAACGTCACGTTGCCGACGAGACTCTGTCAAGTCAAGTGCCAAGCGCGTCGGCACGACTTCGTCGAGTCCGCCCCAACGTGACGTTGTCGACGAGACTCCGTCGAGTCAAGTGCCAAGCGCGTCGGCACGACTCCGTTGAGTCTGTCTCAACGTCACGTTGCCGGCGAGACTCCGTCGAGTCAAGCGCCAATCGCGTCGGCACGACTCTGTCGAGTCCGTCCCAATGTCACGTTGCCGACGAGACTCTGTCGAGTCAAGTGCCAAACGCGTCGGCACGACTCCGTTGAGTCAAGTGCCAAATGCGTCGGCACGACTCCCTCGAGTCCGTCGCAATGTCACGTTGCCGACGAGACTCCGTCGAGTCAAGTGCCAAGCGCGTCGGCACGACTCCGTCGAGTCCGTCCCAACGTCACGTTGCCGACGAGACTCCGTCGAGTCAAGTGCCAATCGTGTCGGCACGACTCCGTTGAGTCAAGTGCCAAACGCGTCGACACGACTCCGTCGAGTCCGTCCCAACGTCACGTTGCCGCCGAGACTCCGTCAAGTCAAGTGCCAATCGTGTCGGCACGACTCCGTTGAGTCAAGTGCCAAGCGCGTCGGCACGACTCCGTCGAGTCCGTCCTAACGTCACGTTGCCGACGAGACTCCGTCGAGTCAAGTGCCAAGCGCGTCGGCACGACTCCGTCGAGTCCGTCCCAACGTCACGTTGCCGACGAGACTCTGTCGAGTCAAATGCCAAACGCGGCGGCATGACTCCGTTGAGTCAAGTGCCAAACGCGTCGGCACGACTCCGTCGAGTCCGTCCCAATGTCACGTTGCCGACGAGACTCCGTCGAGTCAAGTGCCAAGCGCGTCGGCACGACTCCGTCGAGTCCGTCCCAACGTCACGTTGCCGACGAGACTCCGTCGAGTCAAGTGCCAATCGTGTCGGCACGACTCCGTTGAGTCAAGTGCCAAACGCGTCGGCACGACTCCGTCGAGTCCGTCCCAACGTCACGTTGCCGACGAGACTCCGTCGAGTCAAGTGCCAATCGTGTCGGCACGACTCCATTGAGTCAAGTGCCAAGCGCGTCGGCACGACTCCGTCGAGTCCGTCCCAACGTCACGTTGCCGACGAAACTCCGAGTCAAGTGCCAAGCGCGTCGGCACGACTCCGTCGAGTCCGTCCCAACGTCACGTTGCCGACGAGACTCCGTTGAGTCAAGTGCCAAGCGCGTCGGCATGACTCCGTTGAGTCCGTCCCAACGTCACGTTGCCGACGAGACTCCGTTGAGTCAAGTGCCAAACGCGTCGGCACGACTCCGTCGAGTCCGTCCCAATGTCACATTGCCGACGAGACTATGTCAAGTCAAGTGCCAAGCGCGTCGGCACGACTTCGTCGAGTCCGCCCCAACGTGACGTTGTCGACGAGACTCCGTCGAGTCAAGTGCCAAGCGCGTCGGCACGACTCCGTTGAGTTCGTCCCAACGTCACGTTGCCGACGAGACTCCGTCGAATCAAGTGCCAAGCGCATCGGCACGACTCCGTCGAGTCCGTCCCAACGTCACGTTGCCGACGAGACTCTGTCGAGTCAAGTGCCAAACGCGTCGGCACGACTCTGTCAAGTCAAGTGCCAAACGCGTCGGCATGACTCCGTCGAGTCCGTCCCAACGTCACGTTGCCAACGAGACTCCGTTGAGTCAAGTGCCAAAAGCTTCGGCACGACTCCGTTGAATCAAGTGCCAAATGCGGCAGCACGATTCCGTCGTGTCCGTTCCAACGTCACGCTGCCGATGAGACTCTGTCGAGTCAAGTACCAAACGCGTCGGCACGACTCCGTCGAGTCAAGTGCCAAGCGCGTCGGCACGACTCCGTCGAGTCCGTCCCAACGTCACATTGCCGACAAGACTCCGTCGAGTCAAGTGCCAAGCGCGTCGGCACGACTCCGTTGAGTCCGTCCCAACGTCACGTTGCCGACGAGACTCTGTCGAGTCAAGTGCCAAACGCGTCGGCACGACTCCGTTGAGTCAAGTGCCAAACGCGTCGGCACGACTCCGTCGAGTCCGTCCCAACGTCACGTTGCCGAAGAGACTCCGTCGAGTCAAGTGCCAAGCGCGTCGGCACGACTCCGTCGAGTCCGTCCCAACGTCACGTTGCCGACGAGAGTCCGTCGAGTCAAGTGCCAAGCGCGTCGGCACAACTCCGTCGAATCCGTCCCAACGTCACGTTGCCGACGAGACTCCGTCGAGTCAAGTGCCAAGCGCGTCGGCACGACTCCGTTGAGTCCGTCCCAACGTCACGTTGCTGACGAGACTTCGTCGAGTCAAGTGCCAAACGCGTCGGCACGACTCCGTTGAGTCAAGTGCCAAACGCGTCGGCACGACTCCGTCGAGTCCGTCCCAATGTCACATTGCCGACGAGACTCTGTCAAGTCAAGTGCCAAGCGCGTCGGCACGACTTCGTCGAGTCCGCCCCAACGTGACGTTGTCGACGAGACTCCGTCGAGTCAAGTGCCAAGCGCGTCGGCACGACTCCGTTGAGTTCGTCCCAACGTCACGTTGCCGACGAGACTCCGTCGAATCAAGTGCCAAGCGCATCGGCACGACTCCGTCGAGTCCGTCCCAACGTCACGTTGCCGACGAGACTCTGTCGAGTCAAGTGCCAAACGCGTCGGCACGACTCTGTCAAGTCAAGTGCCAAACGCGTCGGCACGACTCCGTCGAGTCCGTCCCAACGTCACGTTGCCAACGAGACTCCGTTGAGTCAAGTGCCAAAAGCTTCGGCACGACTCCGTTGAATCAAGTGCCAAATGCGGCAGCACGATTCCGTCGTGTCCGTTCCAACGTCACGCTGCCGATGAGACTCTGTCGAGTCAAGTACCAAACGCGTCGGCACGACTCCGTCGAGTCAAGTGCCAAACACGTTGGCACGACTCCGTCAAGTCAGTGACAAACGTGTGAACACGCCTTTGTCAAGTCTGTCTAAAATGTGTTTTAAAATGTAATTAATTACAATGCTGTTACAATGCTAAAAAGAAAGTTAAGACTGCTTAGTTAGCGTTTAGGTTGAAGTTCTAATATTGATGTTACAGTTACGTTTTGCAGGTCCGTACTAAAAAAATACAACTTAACACTCAGGAACATCCATTTCCAATCTCCAAAAAATTTTAAATTCCTAAAAATCTTTATTTTTTTCTGATACATGCTCAAACATGAGGTCTGTTTACACACACAGAGCTACTAAAACTGAAGTGTTCTAAAAAAAGCCAATCAGAGCAGAGCTTAACATTATTTCATATAACATTTCATTCTAAGCAAAACCTAGGGTAGCAAATATACATGTATAATCGTCTCTGGATAAGTCATATACCTTCTATGTAGATATCAGAGAACAATTTAAAGAGCCAATATTTCATTGCTAAAAAGCACATTATTTGTGTATTTGATGTAATGCAATGTGTTTGTGTGGTTTATGGTTCAAACACACATTATTTCCACATACCGTAACATTATTGTTATTTCTCTATGCCCCTCCTTTTTGAAAATCGATGATTTGTTCAAAGCTCATCGTTCTGAGAAAGCGATGTGTGACCAGATTAGTCAGCTATCCGGTGCGTTATGATTGGCCGAATACCTCAAGTGTGCAAACGGAAATGTGATGCGCCTTACCATGTTTGGAAGTGACCTGGCAACGAGACATGGCAACGCTGGTGAAAGGAGATAATATTGTCTTTACTACCTTATCAATACAAGCACGAATCTGATTCAGAAAATGCAGATGACAAAGCTGATCGATTAACCAGAGCGACTAGAGCAGAACGTAACAGATCCGTAAGGTAAGGATATTAAAACATAAAGCCATGTCTGCATTTGTGATCGTAGAAACGACAACCAACAAGTGCTACTCTACACTGCCCAAAACTCTTGTTTGAAATGTCAGTAGGAATTTTTTAAAATATGAAAACATAGGGTACTTACAGACTGTAAATCAGAAGAGCCAGAGTTTACTCGCAAAGTTGGAATTGCTCCACTTTTTATACAAAGCCTTTGTGCACATCCAGTCATCCAGTACTCTCCCATGTTCAGGAAACAGTCCTAGTAAAATGTGTGTTTTGGAACAGTGTTTTTAAATAAAACTTAACCGATTTCTTATTGTTTCCTTTATTGAAAAGCCAAACAAAGTAGTTTGCCCTTTGCAAGGAAAACCACAGCGTCCCCACGACAGGGCAGCAGCAACAATACTACACCTTCTTTATTTGTGTATACATTATGGCGGTGTTATGCAAATGTTTCTTGCAGTATGACGTCAAACGTCTTCACTTTTTAAAATATCTTTTTGGGTTTGAAACTTAATATTTGCAAATGTACAGGCCTTCTATATTCACAAACAGCTTTTAACACTCTAAAGAGAAAAGAAAACATAAAATTATTAAATTATTTTAATGCATTTTTGGCACCCTTTCAAGCTTTACTGAGGGCCGTTCGCAGACAGTTTGAGGGACATTGGCCCAAACCAAAAAAAAAGGCTAACATTATGTAGAGAGGGGGGTGCTACTACTAATATGTTTTTAATAAAACGTGTTTATAGTGTGTTATAGATGACTAGCATAAGTGATTAAAATGTTATTAACCTCCTAATACCAGAGCTTTGGTTTGGCTTGCATTTTAGATTTCTTCCAGCTATTTAGGGTAAGGAAGAACCAATAAATATAATAACCAAATATTTTTCTTTCAACATGAAGCAGTGTAATTTTTCACGTTTGTGTACAACAGGTTCCAGTTACACAGAATTAAGTATTATGCTGCAAACAACATAAAAATGTGATGTCCATGTATGTGGAGACACCGGGTCTTAGGAGGTTAAGATAAATATACTTAATAACAAGAATTAAAGTTTGACAAACTGCTAAATATTCTATTATACAACTTACCAGCTGGCTTGGTGGATATTTGAATCCAGTTGCAATGTTGAATCTACAAACTGTGCCAACAACAGCAAATTTGGTGTTATTTAAATTACATCCCTACTGAAAAATCCAGCTAAGACCAGCAAAAGCTGGTGAGCTGGTTTTATCTGTTCTCCCAGCTTGGTTTAGCTGGATTTGCTGGTGTAGCAAGCTGTGTTTTGCTCACTTTTACGCTGGTCTAGCTGGAAGACCAGCTGACCCTCCAGATTGAGCAGTTTTGCCAGGCAGGACCAGCTTAAACCAGCTACTGCCCCATTAAACCAGCTAAAACCAGCTATCAGTTTATGCTGGTCTTAGCTGGATTTTTCAGTAGGGATGTGATCGGGTACATTAATTGGATTAAGCTTTGTAATTCTAAGTGTGGATTTTTATTGTTGTTAATTTGTTTTCACGTTTAAAAGAACGAGAGCAAATCATTACAAAAACAAACTACCAAATTACTAATTCAGCGGATCGACAACTGAAGTAACGTTAATGTAATGAATCTAAAGTTACCTGTTATTGCAACGAACTTGAGAGGCATCCAGCTGCAGCCCCGCAGACCCACCCCCCGCCGGACACCAGTGGCTGGACACCAGCGGACGGACAGCCGACGCCACCTCCGTATCGTCATTCACTTTTCAAATTTGACGCGCCATGCACATCATGTCAGCGGTAAGAAAAAATAATAAACTGTCGATGATTTATCGGTCATGTCAGAATTCAAATGCACAAACTAGCTAGACAGTTTTAGGGGGCAGGAATGGTGTGTGGTGTGCACAGTGTGCAATAGTTTATTTGGAACTTTTCATGTTTTATTTTCTCTTGAAATCGGGACTTCCCCCACAACGATACCCTTACGGGCCTGACTGTTGCATCTTCATTCTGATGATCAGATTTGTCTAATTTAACTAAGATGTGTGTAATTTCCAATAAATATTGCAAAACTACGAAGTGTTAATTTGATTTGCATTGTTTGGTAAATTCTCTGATGATGTGAATCTACGTATATTTTAAAGTGGTTACATTAAAAAACCTGTGGTCAATTAACATGTAAAGTTACAAGTCTGTTGTATTGACAAAACGTTATAGTTCATTGATCTAGGCTGAATGTAAGTCACAAAAAAATAACGTTAGTGTAATGATCTTAACAATATATATTTTCAAGGTGGTTCTTGTGAATGCAGTTTGCATGAATTATGATGTTATAATATTAAGCATATTACTGAGAATTGTTTTATGTAAAGAGATATGATAAAGATCATATTTCAATTTGCACACAGATTTTATATTATATATTTTAAGTCATTAAAGTAAAATGACAATACGGAAAAGACGTGTGCAATTAAGCCTGCAAAAAATGTCTATCCAGAGGTGAAAACCGAAAATAAATATGCTGTCTATCCATAGGTGAAAATATAAAATAAATATGCTGTCTATCCAGAGGTAAAAACCGAAAATAAATATGCTGTCTATCCAGATATGAAAATATGAAATAAAATTGCTGTTCATTCAGCGGCGAAAAAGGAAATTAGCGGCGAAACGGAAGTGAGGTACGCTGTCTATCCACTGGTGTCCAGCCACTGGTGTCTAGTCGGAGGTGAGTCTGCATATTTAATTATGTATGCAAACATTACATTTTTAAAACAACCAGTTAAGGGAAAAAAAAGAAAAAGACAGGCTATATTTTAAAGAAATACCCTAATAGAAAACTGTCAAATGTATGAAATATTTAATAAATTGTATTATAAAATACATGATATTATGTCTTTTTAGTATAACCAATTCAAATCTTTAATCTTTCTAAATGTAACGTGATGAAAACGCTATAAAAGCACTACACTAAAGGGAAACATAGGGGGAACTGAGTTCGACACAACACCGGCCGCACATCACGCCGCCAGACTAATTTAATTTTTAATTTAATTTTTTTAATTTAATGTTGCTAATATAACTCGAAATTAACTATTATCAGATCGGCCCACCGGGAAAGTCCCGTCTCTCCCGATTGCCATTCCGCTACTGGCTGTAAGAAAGTGAGTGCGTTTGGGTCGCTGGTACCCGCGAACAGACGTGACGTGCTTCACTCACCTTCAAGGATTAGAGACATGCTGCCAAAACCGTTTGTGCTGAAGATCGCATAAAGTCACACCCATTTCAGGCAGGATCATGGACCCCCTCAAGCCAGCATGCACGAGTTTGTTAATTGTTTGTTTACTTTCTACACGAAGATATGCTAACGTTATGCTATCTGGCTGTCTGCCTATCTCTCTATACTAGCCTATCCATCTGTCTATCTGTCTATCTGTCTATCTATCTATCTATCTATCTATCTATCTATCTATCTATCTATCTATCTATCTATCTATCTATCTATCTATCTATCTATGTAAATAATCTGCGCTATCAGAACTGTACTTTACTCGTCTTTCTATAGTCATTCTCAATGCTCTCAAGGCGGCTTTGGTAAATTCTCTCCCCAGCGTGACGTCATACAGTGCGTTGTGGGGGAAAGGAGAATCATTGCAAACCGCTGTACTTTTTCATACTTTTTCGGGTTTTGTGATACCCAACAACATAAAATACAATGGATAACAGTTTAAATGTTTATTATCAACAAGCAAATTGCACAAATTCGTTGAAAAATCTTACCTGCAAAACGCCCTTTAAATTCCTTCTGTCATACATGTTGCTTTTTGGAGCCTGGCATCTACTGGTGACCATCCTCTTTATATATAAAAAAGACAAATATCCTTTTGTGTTCGTAAAGGGTTTGACTGTGGGTAAATGTGTTTTTTTCACATTTTGGGTGAACTATCCCTTTAATGCTTTGTAGTAGTGGGAGTAGTAATGCTGGAGGATTACTTCAATCCTGTGTTAAAACTGGTAAGATTTTAATACACAATATTATTGGAAGCATTGTTCATAGCAAGACAACTCATATTGCCACGAGTCTAAATGTAATCATAAAACACAATGCTGCCTTGTTTTTTCTAATTTATTCTATAGACCAGTTCAAATGATGTAAACAACACTGGTCCAGAAACACTTTCTGTTACAGTTTGTGACAGTTATTTTTTTATTTTACATATATTATTATCTTTAAGATGTTTGTTTAACTTCAGTTAATTCAGGTTTATATGTTCTGTTGGTTTATTTTATCCCAACGTTTATCTAGTGTTAAAAAACAGAAACAGGAAGTGCTTCTGGACCAGTGTTGTTTACATCTTTTGAACTGGTCTATTCAAGATTTTCTTTTCTGATAAAGATACTATAGTGTTACCCTAGGACCTCCTATAAACCCTTGGTGAATTTTTTTATAGATGTTTATAATAATGCGAAAGAGGATGAGCGTCATCAGGTTTCAGGTCTCCATTCTTGAACGCGTTTATGATTTGAGTTATATATTTAATCTTTTATATCAGAGGTTTTTAATATTATGTTTTTCATTAACATTTTCCCATCTCTCTTGGATGGTCACTTGAATCTTGCATAATACTTGAAGGCTATTTTAAAATAAAATAAATACATAATGTTTAAATATTCTGTCTTGTTGTTTGTTGGATTATCTATATTCAAATAATTTCATAGGAACTGTTTTCCTATCGTTGAAAACATCTATGCAAAAGAACTGCAGTTCAAGATATGCAAATAAAAATATATTAAGATCATGGCTCAGAGCGTTTCACAATGAGACATGACAACAGTAAATATTGCAGCATTAAAATTAAGCATTCAGAGCCAAAGGGCCCATAGTTGCATTATTTGTTTGTAGAAGTCTTGATTTATTTCTTGGTCAATAGCTATAATTGTGTTAAAAACAAACATATTCATATTTAGTAACATATAAGGGTCTTAATAAAGTGTTGCTTTTGTGCATTATGAATGTACTGTATGTAAATTACAGGTGCAGCCTTAACACAGTGTGGATATAAAAAGAGTTTTGCTGTTGGCGAAAGCAAAAATTAGATAATTTGATATTATGAGTCTGTTTGCATTATACTGCCATAGTGAATATGCCTGTTTCTGTTCTCACCCTAAGAGATAAACATGTTTTTATCTGCTGTATGATTTCTTCACAGGATGAACAAAAAACCTACAAAAGCCATCTCTCATTGTTTTACTTGGATCCCCTATTGGGTGCAACCTCGTTGTTAATATTTTTCCCCTTTGGTTTTTATGTGTGACACTGTTGATGTGTCTCTATAAGTAAGCTATATGTTGTTTCACGTGTAGCTATGCTCTATGAGTTTTACTGCCTGTATTGGGCTTAATTTATTTTATTACTTTGATTTCAGTTTTATTTTTATATATTTTTCTTGATCCAAGTAGTTATATACTTTGTTCTGCTTGATATTTTCACTTCTTTGGTACAACCATAATTTTAAGTGTTGGACAGACAAAATTCAGACTATAGATATTAGGAACAAATTGGTCAAACCATCTCAGGACATAGTAAGTTGTTGATTAAACTTTTTTTTAACCCAGCATGTTTTCTGCCCAATATTTACCCATCATGGTTCAAAAATAACCCAGATTGTATAAATTGTATTACATCATTATATCTTAAGATTTTATTGCTATTTGCAAACCTAAATATGTCAAAGGGATTCAGTTTTTTTTAATCTTTGACATATGAGCATGTATTTAGCAGAAATCATGTTTTCCTTTAACGTTTGCTCATGTTTCAGGTAGTTCTTACTAAATGTACATGATGTGGTGACTTTGTTTAGTAGGATTTCTTTCATAACTATATCATGCTTATTGAAAAATATCCTACTGCTAGAAATTGTTTAAAGGGCAACTATGATTTCCTTTGGTGTGTAAGTGTGTATTATTAGTACATGTTTACAATATGCAAAAGGTACAAATTCCAATGTAAATGATAATGCGAGTTATTGTTTCCAACATAAATCTCTTTTCTTGGACTACAACAAAAACACGGATTGTAGGCAACAGTTTATTTCCTGGGCCTGTTGATGTAGACAAGACCGACATTATCATAATTCCTCCCGCTTGTACTCAAAGCCTGTAAGTTAACTCTTGTCAGCATTGCATTATGAGCGAATCTTTCAAATGCGTCACATTTCTGGCTGACATCAGAGGTATTCAGGCCAATCACAATGTACAAAATAACATTGCTTTTTAGCAATGAAAAAGGTGCAGTTAAGCTTTGGACCAGTTGTATTTGAGTAGTAACGCTGGAGGATCAAACCTGTGTTAAAACTGGTCAGATTTTGATACAAAATATTATTGGATGCATTGTTTATCAAAATGTAGCAAGACAACTCATATTGCCACAAGTCTGAATTGACTGTAATAATCATAAAACACAAAGCTGCCTTGTTTTTTCCAATTTATTCTATTAAGATTTCCTTTTCTGATAAGATACTGTATTATATTACCCGAGGACCTATCCTTGATGATTTTTTATAGATGTTTATAATAATACATAAGAGGATGAGCATCATCGGGTTTCAGGTGTCCATTCTACACTGAAAAAAATGATTCATTGAATTTAATAATTTTTTTAAGGTAAGTGGTTGCAATCAATTTATTTAAGCTACATTTAAACAAAAGTTTTATATTTTATTTTACTTTACTAATCTTTTTGTTTAAATGTAGCTTAAATAAATTGATTGCAACCACTTACCTTAAAAAAATTGATTAAATTCAATGAATCATTTTTTTCAGTGTACTTAACGTGTTTAGATGAGCTATATTTAATCTTTTTTCAGAAGATTTTAATATTATATTTCCCATAAGCATTTTCCCTCTTGGATGGTCACTTGAATCTTGGATTGTAGTCAGACTTTTAGGCTATTTTAAAATAAAATAAATAAATAATGTTTAAATATTCATGTTTTTTTGTTTGTTTATTTTTATTTAAATACATTTCATAGGAACTGCTTTCTCTTGTTAAAAACATCTATGCAAAAGAACTGCAGTTCAGTTTTAAATATGCAAATGAAAATATATTAAGATCATGGCTTAGAGCGTTTAGCGTTAGCCCTAACCTTAACTTCTTTATATACAGAAATTGGATATATTGCCCTTCTATGTTTTAAATATATTTTATTTATTAGACTTATCTGTAGGTTTTTGCTTATCTGTCTTTCTACAGCAGTGGTTCTCAAACGTTTTTGGCATGAGCAACATACTTGTGTACGATGCATCCCTTCATGACTTCTATAAAGTAAAATTGACATAAATATGACATGTAACATTTTAAAATTTGAATTAAACAAAACATATTAAATTCTACATTGTAGTGGTGTTGGTTAGTAGCCGTATTTGTCTGAGGTTTAATAACACAGAATTTATGATAAATTATTGTATTTAATAAAAATGTCATAAAACCCCAGGGGGCCATGGTCCCCAGTTTGAGAACCGCTTGACTACTATAGTATCTGGGTTTTATGTTCACTATTTTGGGTTTTATATTCAGTATTTTCTAGTAATTGTTCTTGTACTTGTACTTGTATTGTTATCTCTTCCTTTGGACTCCATTTCCCATAATCCCTCACCCACATTGCCCACTTACACCACGCGAGGCTTTCCCAATAACTTTTTTCAGGGCCATGGCCACAGTGGCCATGAGCTCCTTCTACACCACTGTCTCCTTGGTCACTGTGGTTGTCAAGATTTCCGCCAAGCCGATGCCTCCGTGGTCTCCTGCCCTGCCAGCGCCTCCACAGCCACCTGAACTGCCTGCACCTCCGTGGCCACTTGCCCTCCGGGGGGTTGGGGGGGTATATCCCCATGGCCACAGTGGCCATGAGCTCCTTCTCCACCATTGTCTCCTGGATCACTGTGGTCATCAGGATTGCCGCCAAGACGGTGCCTCCGTGGTCTCCTGCCTTGCCGGCACCCCTGTGGTCTCCTACCCTGCTGACACCTCCAAGACCTCCTGCCCTGCCAGCAGTGGTCCCCTGCTCTACCGGCACCTCTGTGGCCACCTGAAATGCCCAGATTTCCATGGCCACCTGAACTGCTTGCACCTCCCTGGGTAACGGTGCAGGCTGCACCTTCGTAGCCACCTGAACTGCCTTGATTCCTGGTGCCATGTGCATCGTCCTGGAGGCTACCTTGTCCTGTCCATCCTTCCAGCCTTCAGGGTACCCACCCCCCTCCCAAGTAGTACTCTGTTGCTATTTTAGGCTCGAAGACGCACTTCCCGGGAGGGTGAAGTACGCCTACTGTTACAGTTCTGTTTGTTGTGCCTGCATGTTTCCCTTTGTTTTCCAGTCATCTCCCTTTAGACTCTGTTTCCCATAATCCCTCACTCTCCCTCACCTGATTTGTGTTTGTAATCATCACCACCTGACAGTCATCACCCTCATCACTCCATTGTTTTTATATACCCTGCTGTTCCCATAGTCTGTGTCCGTTCTCGTTTGTTTGTTGTGCTTGCTCCTCTGTGGATGGTCACTTAAATCAGGCGTTGTAGTCAAGAGTCAAAATAAAAGCAATAATTTTTAGATATTCTGTCTTTAGAATATCTATCTTTTTTCATAGGAACTGTTTTCCTCTTGTTGAAAATATCTATGCAAAAGAACTGCAGTTCAGTTTTCAACATGCAAATAAATATATATTAAGATCATGGCTCAGAGCGGTTTACAATGAACCTCAGCAAGAGTAAATATTGCAGCTTTAAAATAAGGCATTCAAAGCCAAATGGCCTGTATTTGTATATTAGTTGTTTTTAGATATCATATATGACTTATTTACTGGATACAGTTTTTTACAATTGCTATGACACTTTTTTCAATACTTTTAACAAATTTTCTAAACTCTTAACGCACCAACACACCTAAAACACACAACAAACTTAATTTTATCCTCAAAATCACATTGTAAACTAAACTCTCACACTGTTTACAAAAACACTGTAAACATGTTTCAGAATCAACTAGTTATACCAGATCACCAACACATGTTCTCTTCCAACAGAAACATTTAGTCAATCATAACACAATGTCATGAAAAACACAAACATAAGGTGGAAAAACAAAAACTGCATAAGTTTATGTGTAAGTCTGTCCTTATAGACTGTAGTAGATTATAGACTATAGATTATAGACTATAGAGTTTTTTTGAAAACTTTTTTATATTTTTGTTTAGTTGGGTTTAGTAAATGCATGTATTATGATTGTTTTGCTGCAGCAATTCAAGACAAAAATGAATCATCCATCTTAGAGTACGTTTTATAAAAAAAGTAGACATAATTGCTGCAGTAAAGAACTTACAGTATTAACAGGACATTACTGAAAGAAATTCAATATTACTTCCATTTACAGTGAAAAAGTAAAAATAAACAAATACAAACAGAAAAAGCCACTGAAGAATAAAGCAAAAAAGAGAATCTCATCATCTAATCTATTGCGTTTATTTGGCCACATGTTCTCATTCACATTACACCTGATTTTTCTCTGGCAAGGCATCTTGTGAAGAACATTTTGCCATGTCTTATCCACCTCTGACAGTGTTCAGTTGTGATGTATGGGAATGCACCATCTATTGCATCCAGGTGGGACTGGAGGAAAACCTCTCCCTTGTCCTGGTGGTCTTCAGTTGACTTGTGCAGCCATATATCTTATTTTTTGTGTTGCTCATATTGTTCCTTTTCCACACAAGATCGACCTAAAGACGCCCTCCTTTACACTATTGTATACCATATAGTCATGCAATTGAAAGAACCTGAGTGTGTTTCCTAGGTGGGAATCAGCTGTGATTTATATATTTGCATTGGTACAATAAGTTGTTTTTCAATCCCAATGGAATAAAATACAGGGGATATATTTATGTTTCAATTCATCATATAAACAGCTGTTTACTTTGACTATAAGTGAGGTTTAGCACATGATGTTATCTGTTTTGACATGCTGTGTGAAAGCATTTGTAAATTTGACTTTAAAAATCTATTGTTTTGGTCTTGTTTGAGCTTGTAAAAGAAGTTCAAGCATTTTAAATTTGTGTTAATTATATGCCTTTTGCGTTAAACCAACAAGAAATGTGTTAATAGTATAGCTTACACAGGTGGATGTAGTGCTAACTGTGTTAAGAGTTTTGAAAACTTGTTAAAAGTATTGAAAAATCTGTCATAGCCATCGTAAAATACTGTAATAACTCTGTATGTTAAATGTATACATTTTCATCATCATGTTTCCTGAAGGTCTTAATGAAGTGTTGACTTTGTCCATTATTAATGTACTGTATGTAAATTACAGGTGGAGCCAGCGTGGATATAAAAAACAAGATGCTCTTAGTGCCAAAATGAGTTCTTTCGATGCAGTGGGTCTGTTGGCATTCATAGTGAGTGTGCCCGTTTTTGTCACCATTATTCTGATCAACGTGTTTTTTATTTGCTGTATGTTTTCTTCACAAGAAGGACCAGAAAACTTACTAAAGCCACCCCTTAATGTTTTACTCGGATCACTTATTGGGTGCAACCTCGTTCTTGGCATTGTTTGCCCTTTCTCTGTTATTCAGGAAGCTGCTGATATGCCAATATTTCCTGATTGGATATACATTGTTTTAGCTGTAGCTGGGCTGTATGCCCTGAGGTCAAGTTTTGCTGATTGTCTTGGGCTGAATGTATTTTATTACTTTAAGATTGTTCCTGCACGGCAACCCTTTTTGATCTGGGTGAAGGCGCACATCAAACTCTTCATTTACTTGATGTTGTTTTTTGAGAGAATCTTAATTTTAATTGGATTCATTTTGAACGTTCTCCCAGGAGGATGTTTACTTTCTTCAACAGTGTACTTGAATTCATCCAGTGGTTTCTTGAACATCAGCGCATATGTTATGATTACTGATGGAATCTGTTATTATCTGATAAAAACAGACTTTTGTCTTAGATGTATCTATTTTTTAGTTGGTTTTGGCATTATGGTGGCATCAAACACTTCCACTGTTCTCTATCTATGGAGACATGTGAGGAGGATGGAGGACTCAAGTTCTTCCTCTGCTCTTCATTACCAGATGCAGAAGAGAGTGACTATAATGAGCATCATACAAACTCTGCTTTTCTTTTTCTACTCAGCCGGGATAATAACATATGAATTTCAAAAATTTTTACATCTATATTTTGGTAACCAATCTTCCATTTATTTATCTCTTTTGGCCTTTTACTGCTTTGGTACATCCATCATTCTAGGTGTTGGACAGACAAAATTCAGACTTCACGCTTTAGATGTTTGGAAAAACCTTGGTCAAGCCTTCTCACAAAGTAACCTGAATGTGGATGACAGGAATGGACATTTTAATTGTTGTTTAAACTTTTGTTACCGTAATACAGAAAATACTGAAATGCTATCAGTTGCTCATATTTGAATATCAAATGGCTGTAAATAAATGTACTTAATTTAGGCTCAAGTGTTAAAAAATTTAGAACTTGTAAATGGTGTGGTGAATACTAATTTTAGTAGGATTTCTTTCATTACCATATTCAAGAAATTCAACTCTGAAGAGTGTATGACAATTTACAAAAATGATTTTTTTTTCTTGTATAGAAATTGGATATGTTGTCCTATATGAACTTCTCCTATATGGTGTGTTTTAAATATTTTTCATTATTCAGATTTCTGTGATATCTGTCTGTCTATAGCGGTTTTTAGTTGTATTTTTCAGTTGTTTTTCTTGTATGTCATTGAATATGGTTGATAATAGTTTATATTAAAGGTAGGGTAACACATTTTGAAAAATGCTAACGGTAGCCGCCTAGCAATGAAATCCCGATCCCACCCTCAAGTCAAACCGCCATCCAAAGTCACGCCTCTTCCAAAACACATGAACACGCACAGATCAGACGGTCACATCTCATGTCTCATTCAGCAGTGAGACAACTTTGCAGTACAAAGTCGAATAACACTGCCAAAATAACCAAACAACTGGTTTACATCAGAATTAGTTTAAGCACACGTTCGGTTGTGTAGACGTAGTAACTATATCGTTACGCTAATCCGTAAACGAACACAAATTTCATAAGCAACACAATGTTTCATCAAAGTAGAATATCTGAATCCATCTCAATACAAACATATCGCGTACCTACCTTACCAAAATAAACAGTGCAACGACTCTTTCAGACCCTTTGCGTCCTGCAGCTGTTTGCATCTCGTGGTAAAGCATTAAAGTTACCGATGTTCATTTGGGTTTTTGCTCTTGCTGATCCAGGCAGTTTTTGCTGTTGTTATAAAAGATGCCTTTAGTTTTGTGCCTCCTGTGTAGGTTGTCAATTTAACAGAAAAGTTTGCTGTTCTCACTGTTTACAGGCAGGAGGTGAGCGCACGTGAACGCGCCGATGACGTATGGTGTCTGCGTGGACTCGCTGCGCGGTGGGCATTCAAATTATGCTTACGTATGAGGGACAAAAATGGAAACTTCCGTTCGGACCGAAATCTATGATTTGTTGAACATTTTTAGGTCCTACGCCTTTCACAGATGACATAAATTTCTACAAATACATTTAAACAACTTAACACAGTGATTGCTATCAGGATGTGAGGAGACTTTTAACCAGCATAACAAAAAATGTTTCAGGATCAAATCTTTTACCCTACCTTTAATACTTTTGCATAGTATAAAAGCCACGGACAGCCACACAGACTACAATCAAGTTTAAATATTTTTAGGTAATTCTTTCTGTTCAAAAATAAGGCTATGAGATCCATTACAGTTTTTTACGATTGCTATGACACTTTTTTCAATACTTTTAACAAATTTTCTAAACTCTTAACGCACCAGCACACATAAAACACACAACTGGCAAAACAGTTAATTTTATCCTCAAAATCACACATTGTAAACTAAACTCTCACACTGTTTACAAAAACACTGTAAACATGTCTCAGGAACAACTAGTTATACCAGATCACCAACACATGTTCTCTTCCAACAGAAACATTTAGTCAATCATAACACAATGTCATGAAAAACACAAACATAAGATGGAAAAACAAAAACTGCATAAGTTTATGTGTAAGTCTGTCCTTATACAACAAACAGTTGTTTGTATGATTATAGACTGAGTTTTGCACTGCAGTTTCTTTTGAAAACTTTGTTATATTTTTGTTTAGTTGGGTTTAGTAAATGCATGTTTGTTTTACTGCAGCAATTCAAGACAAAAATGAATCATTCATCTTAGAGTACAGTTTATGAAAAAAGTAGAATTGTTGCAGTAAAGACTTTACAGTATTTACAACAGGACATTACTGCAAGATAACAATCATATTCAATATTACTTCCATTTACATTAAAAAAGTAAAAAATAAACAAATACAAACAGAAAAAGAATAAAGCAAAAAATAAAATTTCATCATCTAATCTATTGCGTTTCTATTTGGCCACATGTTCTCATTCACATTACACCTGATTTTTCTCTGGCAAGGCATCTTGTGAAGAACCTTTTGCCATGTCTTATCCACCTCTGACAGTGTTCAGGTGTGGTGTCTGCGAATGCACCATCTATTACATCCAGGTGGGACTGAAGGAAAACCTCCCCCTTGTCCTGGTGGTCTTCCGTTGACTTGTGCAGACATATATCTTATTTTTTTGTGTTGCTCATATTGTTCCTTTTCCACACAAGATCAACCTATAGAGGCACTCCTTTACTCTATTGTATACCATATAGTCATGTAATTGAAAGAACCTGAGTGTGTTTCCTAGGTGGGAATCAGCTGTGATTTATATATTTGCATTGGTACAATAAGTTGTTTTTCAATCCCAATGGAATAAAATACAGGGGATATATTTATGTTTCAATTCATCATATAAACAGCTGTTTACTTTGACTAGTCAAGTTTAGGACATAATTTTATCTGTTTTGACATGCTGTGTGAAAGCATTTGTAAATTTGACATTAAAAATCTATTGTTTTGGTCTTGTTTGAGCTTGTCTGTAAAAGAAGTTAAAGCATTTTAAATTTGTGTTAATTGTATGCATTTTGTGTTAAACCAACAAGAAATGTGTTAATAGTATAGCTTACATAGGTGGATGTAGTGCTAACTGTGTTAAGAGTTTTGAAAACTTGTTAAAAGTATTGAAAAATCTGTCATAGCAATCGTAAAAAACTTTAATTAATAATCCCAATGATTTTTGTAGAAAATTAAAATGCTGCAGTGCCACCTTGTGGTCTAAATGAGTAAAACAAATAATTTATTTTTAATGAAGTTTAGCTATGTAAAGTAGTTGTGTGTCAGGTGTGTGAATGCACTGGGCTAAAAACAGAAAGGAAACCTTTAGAGGAACTTACTGTACATTAAATCAGTTTTCTGTTTTGGGCTTTTACTCTTTTGGTACAACCATCATTAGGTGTTGGACAGACAAAATTCAGAGTTCGAGTTGTAGAGATTGGGAAAAAAATTTGTCAGACTATCTCACAAAGTAACCTGAATTTGGTTACTTTGTAATACAAATGGTTAAATGCAAACATTTGAATATCAAACTAAAAATACATTTATGTAATTTAGAGTCAGTTATAAAAAACTGAGAACTTATAGAAATGTTACTACATTTGTTTTATCTTTCAGTTACAGTATGTGCCATTAAATATGGTTGATAGTTTTAATATTTTTTTCACTGTAAAAATTCAGAGATGCACTAAATTTTTAATCTTTTATATCAGAGACTTTTAACTAAGTGATTTCCCCTCTTCTGTGGTTGGACACTTTAAGACCCCTTTGAAAAAGAGATTGTGCATCTCATGGGGCTTTATGTAATGATACAATAAAGTGGAGGAGGCAAGCGCAGACGATCAACACAGTTTTATTAATAATGATGGTAAATATAATGAAACAACAGAGTGAATGACTGACTCCAGGATGTTGGCAATGGTGAACGAAGGTCTACGGTGGTGTGAAGAGTGTAGAATGGTGAAGTCGGTGATGAGTGTGATGATGGCCAGTGGATAGAACCAGGAACAAACCAAACACTCACACGGAGACGACAACACGAACACAAATCCAACACGACAATGAGAGACGATAATCCAAGTAATGCAGCAACATGAAATGAGGATCTGACAACAGGGAGAGAACAGGGTGAGTATTTGTAGCTGATGGGTGATGAGGATCAGCTGGAGCGAGGCAATCAAACACAGGTGACAACACTTAATCAAACAAGCACATGGCAGAGGTGAGTGAACAAACAAACATACACACACACATGACACGGAGGAAACAGAGGATTTCCTACCGTGACACTATATCCTTAAATAATAAACTCAAATTCACTTGGATCTGACGTTGCAGTTAGACTTGTATTTTAAAATAAAAGAAATAATGTTTAAAATGTTTATCTTGTTGATTGTTTGATTATTTTACATTCAGTCCTAGGCCCTATTTCATAGGAACTATTTTCCTTATGTTGAAAACATCTATGCAAAAAAACTGCAGTTCAGTTTTCAATATGCAAATAAAAATAGAATGACATCAAGGCTCACAGTTTCACAGCGAGCCTCGAAAAGAATAAATATTGCAGCTTTAAAATGAAGCAGTCAAAGCCATATTACCCATAGTTGAACATTATTTGTTTATAGAAATCATGTATTTATTGGTCAAATGCTCTAATTGAGGTTAAAAGTAAACATTTTTATCATTTAGTAATATGTTTCCTGGAAGTCTTAATGCAGTATTGCCTTTGTCCATTATAAATTTACTGTTTACATTTACATGTGGAGACTTAACACCGTGTGGATATGAAAATGTTAATAGCGAGGGCCAAAATGAGTTTTTTGATATAAAGAGCTGTTGCCATTATTTTGCAATAGTGAATGTGGCAGTTTTTGTTTCCACTATGTTTAGAGATCAACATATTTTTGTTGTATGTTTTCTTCACAAGAAGCACCAAAAATCTACAAAAGCCACCCCTTAACGTTTTTACTCTGATCTCTTATTAGATGCAACCTCGTTCTTAACATTTTGAATCTGTTGTGTTTTATATGAGACTGCTGATGTGTCTCTATGGGTATACTTTGTTTCCTGTACAGCTAATATACAGTTATCCTCCTGCTGAAAACATATATGCAAAAAACAGCAGTATAGCTCTCAACATGCAAATAAAAAATATCAACGCTCAGAGCGTTTTTCAGTGAACCTCGACATGAGTAAATTGCAACTTTAAAATAAATAATTCAAAGCCAAAAGACCCGTAGTCTTATTTTGTTTTTAGATACATGTATGATTTATTTAGTGGTTAATAAGTCTAATATGTTTTGAATCTATACATTTTTCATCATGTTTCCCAGTCCTAATGCATTGACTTTGTCTATTATAAATGTATGTAAATTACAGGTGGAGCCTTAACACCGTGTGGATATAAAGAAAATGTGCTGCTCTTAGTGGCCAAAGCCAAAATGAGTTCTTTCGATATTGAAATGGATCCTTTGGCATTTGCCATAGTGATTGTGCCGGTTTCTGTCGCCAATATCCTGATCAACGTGTTTTTTATCTGCTGTATGTTTTCTTCACAGGAAGGACCGGATAACCTACTTAAGCCACCCCTTAATGTTTTACTTGGATGGCTTATTGCGTGCAACGTCATTCTTAACATTTTAAACCTTTTGATTGTTATGTACGACACTGTTGATGTGCCTCTATGGCTATATATTATTTCAGCTGCATCTATATTTTATGCCATGAGGACAAGTTTTACTGCCTCTCTTGGGCTGAATGTATTTTATTACTTTCAGATTGTTCCTGCCCACCAACCTTTTTTGATCTGGGTGAAGACGCACATCAAACTCTTTGTGTACTTGACGTTGTTTTTTGACAGAATCTTCTTTTTACTCGAATTCATTATTCATGTTATCCCAAAAAGTGTTTTCAATTCTGAAGACGGCTTGAAATCATCCAGCGTTGCCTTGAACTTCACCAGTGGAGTCCAATATGATCTGATACTGACAGACTTTGGCCTTAGATGTGTTTATTTTTTGGTTTGTCTCGGCATCATGGTGGCATCAAACATTTCCACTGTTCTCTATCTATGGAGACATGTGAAGAGGATGGAGGACTCAAGTTCTTTCTCTGCTCTTCAATACCAGAAGCAGAAGCGAGTGGCTATATTGAGCATCATACAAACTCTGCTTTTCTTTTTCTCCTCAGCTTGGCTAATGGCAGATGAAGTCATATATAAGTTGACTGTATATTATTTTGATCTAAGTGGTCATATGGTTGTTTCTGTTGTGGGCTTTTATTGTTTTGGTATAACCATCATTCTAGGTGTCGGACAAACAAAATTCAGAGTTCGAGCTGTAGAGATTGGGGAAAAACTGGTCAGACTATCTCACAGAGTCCCCTGAATGTGGGTGACAGGAATGGGTAAAACAGAAAATTGTTAAATGCTAACATTTGAATATCAAACTGCTATAAATAAATGTATGTAATTTATTGTCAGATATAAAAAACCGAGAACTTTTAGAAATTTTACTACATTGTTGTATTTTGAGATTATTTGCTGCCATTTGCAAACCTCAATATGTCAAGAGATTCAGTCATTTTTACAAATTTTTGAAATATGGGTATATTTAGCAAAAATCATGTTTTCCTTTAATGTTTGCTAGTGTTTGGTCGTTAAGTATACTGTGATGTGGTGATTACTATGGTTAGTATAATTTCTTTATTAAGACTATATCTTGTGTATTACAAAAAATTCTACTGCTAAAAATTGTTTAACATTCAAAGCTTTCATCTTTGTGGATTGTATGAGTAGATCTTTTCAGTTGTCAGACACTTTCTATACTCAAAAATATTGCCATATATATATATATATATATATATATGTGTGTGTGTGTATGTGTTTTAAATTTAAACTGATTTAAATTATATTTAAATAAGGTTATTATGTGGGTTTCTGCTTATCTTTCTGTCTAAAGTGTCTGGGTTTTATATTCAGTTGTATTTTTCAGTTTTGGCTTAACTTAGCACTTTACTGTATGCGTTACATTATTAAAACGCTTGCTTCAGTTTAACCTTAGCCACTATATCTACTGCTTATATTATCTATTGATTTTCTGTGTTCTCCTTTACATCTACTCATGTAAAGCTGCTTTGCAACAATTAACACTTGTGAAAAGCGCTATATAAATAAAATTGAATTGAACTGAATTGAATTGTTCTTGCAGTTACAGTTTGTGTCATTAAATATGGTTGATATATCAATGAATATTTCTCATGGTATTAAAGCTGCAGGCAGGTGCACAGACTACAGATGATCTTTTAACATACACAGGGAATATGATTTTTAGTGATGTAGAGAGGCATGAGGGAGAAAAGGCTCTAAGAAGGGCTCGTAGATACAAAACACACAGGTGATCTCCAAAATCAAAAGATTTGGAGAATTTGTAACGCTGTGGTCGTTCAGTTCTGTATGAGGTGCTGGAGTCTCTGGACTCTGATGCCACATTGAGCAGCAGCTCTGAAAAGTGTGACCATGGAGATGCTGAAGGGACATCAGCACCATCACAGTGAGTATGCTGTGTTCAATGAATGCTTATCTTCCTGATCACATAATATTTACATATGGAAGGTACTGGAGCTAGCAGACACGAATAATAATAGTCACATTTACTCGGAAAAACAAACAGCCCTGTTAGAAGATGTTGAGAGGAAGTGTTTGGCACCCGCTGTGTCATATGTTTCTTTAGGAGCTTTGTTCACACACGCATACAAAGAGGCAGTTTTCTGTACACAGCTGATAAAGCAATACATGTATCATATCTATATGGTAATATCCTACTGGTTTTAAGGTTTTGTGAGTGAGGAGTTATTTGGATTGTTGGTCTGGAATAGTTCAACCAAAAGTGAAAATTCTGTCATTTATTTGCTGTTTTTTTTTTTGTGAAACACTAAAGAGATGTTCCTCACATTGAGCTATCATTTGTCTTTATTAGAATTAAATTCCTTCTCTCATGTTGCTTTTTGGAGCCTTGCATCCACTGGTGACCATCCTCTTTATATGTATGAAAGAAAAATATAATTTTGTGTTCATAAAGGGTGTGAAATTGTTGTGAGTAAACGGATACCTTTTCTAATTTTGGATGATCTCTTTAATGCTTTGTAATAGTTGGAGAACTAATGCTGGAGGATCAAACCTGTGTTAAAACTGGTCAGATTTTGATACACAATATTACTGGATGCATTGTTTATGAGAAATGTAGCAAGAAAACTCATATTGCCACAAGTCTGAACGACGGCAATAATCAAAAAAACACAATGCTGCCTATTTATTCCATTTAAGATTTCATTTTCTGAAAAATTAAGATAGTATTGTTACCTGAGAACCTCCCATAAACTCTTGGTGAATTTTTTTATAGATGTTTATAATAATGTTTTAGAGGATGAGCACCATTCTACTGAATGTGTTTAAGAAATGAGCTAAACATTTAGGGGCGGTTTCCCGGACAGGGATTAGACTACTCCTAGACAAAAAAATTTTTAAGAGCTGTCCAAACTGAAAACAACTTGAACTGACATATCTTTAAATACACCAGTGCCCTTTTTTTTTTTGCCTCAAAATGCACACAGGTAATGTTTTTAGTAAGGCATGTTTGTTAAAATTAATTATATTTCCTAATTAAACTAAAGCCTAGTCCTGGATTAAGCTAATCCCTGTCCAGGAAACCGCCCCTAAATCTTTTATATCAGAAGATTTTAATATATTTCTCATTTTCCCATCTTCCTTGGATGGTTACTTGAATCTTGGATTGTAGTCAGACTTGTAGGCTATTTTAAAATAAAAAAATACATAATGTTTAAATATTCTCGCTTGTTTGTTGTTTGTATTTACATTCAAATACATTTCATAGGAACTGTTTTCCTCTTGTTAAAAATATCTATGCAAAAGAACTACACTTCAGTTTTAAATATGCAAATAAAAATAGATTAAGGTCATGGCTTAGAGCGTTTCACAATGAGACGTGACAAGAGTAAATATTGCAGCTTTAAAGCCAAATGGCCCATAATGGCATTATTTGTTTGTAGAAGCCTTGATTTATTTATTGGTCAAAAGCTATAATTGAGGTTAAAAGCAAACACATTCATATTTAGTACTTAGTGTACTGGCCATATTTAGTGTACTGGCCAAAGCAAAAATGAGATCTTTTGATATTTTGAGTCTGTTTGCATTATAGACCATTTCAAAATATGTAAACAACACTGGTCCAGAAGCACTTCCTGTTTCTGTTTTTTAACACTAGATAAACGTTGGGAGAAAATACAACCAACAGAACATATAGAACTGAATAAAAAAGTAAAACAAACATCTTAAAGATAATGATATATGTAAAATAATAAAAAAAACAGTCACAAACTGAAACAGGAAGTGTTTCTGGACCAGTAGTGTTTACCCTGCAAGTAAGCCTACAATGGCCCTTTATGGGCCCACTTAGGGCTAGTCTAAGTTCCCCGCTCAGGTTTGCTCATTGGCAAAACGTTGGCCCTTTAGCGCTGGCCCTGCACGGGCAGCCCTCAGCCCCCAGGAAGCCCTGCTGGAGTTAAATGAATCCCCAGAGTTAAATGAACACTGTTGGATGTATATATTGTCCCAATCTTACAGAGTGTTAAAAAGTAACACTGAAGCAGAATTAAAAGCTCAGTTATCCTCTTTCTCAACATCTCTGTCTGAAACCTAATAAAGCAATAAGCCCCAAGAAGCAGTGGGTTACCAGTGCATTTTATAACGGCTAAGGGGCGTTGTTAGGCACGACGCGAAGCGGAGTGCCTAAAACCCCCTTAGCCGTTATAAAATGCACTGGTAACCCACTGCTTCGCGGGGCTTATTGCGTTTATAAAACGGTTGCTTCAAATTATGTATAGCAGGATTTCATATAATAAAACACAGCAAATAAGTTGTAATTATATTAGTACAGATATTAGTCTTCCGCCAAACAAAGTAGTTCCTCAGACTCAAGTGTGTCTGCAACAGAGCGGTTCCCAAGCAAAACAGACGGAGCAAAGACACAATGAAAATATGATTCATTAAGACTGTGGTGTTTATTTTCATAAATCAACATTCATCTAATTTATACATTAACATTTATACCGGGCAACTGTTGACGTGTGGATCAAATATGCTTGGAAGCATGCTTAACACTTTCCCTGCCAGCGTTTTTTAAAAGAGTTGCCACCCAGCTTTAGTTAAACATTAATGCCTTCCAGAAAAATGTTCTTCTTTAGATATATAAACATACAATATATCAAATGAAAGAACAGACCCTCTGCTTTCAAACAACAAAATAAAAACGTTTCACCCTACCTTCAATTGTTCTTTTATCCTCTCAAATTTTGAGCAAAATGTTGGGATAATTCCATTTCTGTGAATGACTTTTGTTAGAGATCCGATTCAGATCGCTGATCAAAAAATACACTTGAGTTTTAAAGTGTTGAGTGAAAGCATCAGTGTTTATGTTGTGTAAGATCGCCACCACTGATCAGTGATCGCCACCCAGTGGATAATATACGGTACAACTACTCCTCACGGAAGCATTAACAAGGAAACTCAACAATATTTATTGACACTTATCTGGATATCACCATTAATTGTTCAATTGTTGAGGATTATAATTAATACAATATAATATAATTAGCCCACCCAATAAATCAAAATTGACAACAAAATCCGACATTTTGACAGTTATTTTCTACAGTACACAACAACAGTGGCGCAGTGATACAAGCTATGTAATACGGTTTGAGCCGTGGGTTTACCGGTGAGTTTTATCACAGCTGAGAACGCGTTTCAACCAATCAGAATGAAGAACCAGAACTGGCCGTTTTATAAAATTGCATTTTACATCTTACTTGTAGAGTCATTTTCTTAACTTAGGTTTAGATGTTGGCTGTTTCATTTAAAGTCACCATTATTGTGACCAGTGGTTGTTTTAGTTGGACTTTGACTCTTGACTGTTAGCGTGTTAGTGTTTCCTGGCTGCTATATCTAAGTGTGTTTAAAACATGTTATACATACATGAACATTGTCAAACATAATCATTTAATGAACATTTATTAATTTTGTCCCCCCCCCTCATCAGAAGCGTCTTTTCTGTTAACAAAGAAATACTACTGTGTAAGGTCCATAACTCTCATAGCAGTTTATCATTCTGAAGGATTTTGATAGTGTGCACATAAACATTAACCACTGCACAATGTAGATGCACAGACATCAAGAATCAGAGTATGAATCTCAACAATGGTGACAAAGAAAATGGTAAATAAAGGTCATTTTTTATTCATGCCGCGGTGCATTCTGGGAGTCCTGAATGAGATTTGTAATTTGTTGATACCCAGCATGCATTGCAGCATAAAACTCAAAATTCTTCAGAAAGACAAACCGCTTTATAAGAGAGCTGGATCTCATACTATAGTATCACATTGTCAGAGAAAGATCCTTCTGATAAGTGTGCAAACATTAAATTAATACATATGTTTTTATATGATGATGTTTAGACTTTATTTACTGAACCGACCACCACCAAAGGATCGCACTCTGCCATAACAAACATGTCTTAAACACAAAGTTATAGCAAGCAAACGATTGAACAAGGCAAGAGTCAAGAGTCAAGTTCAACTAAATCAAACACTGATCACAATAATGGTGACTTTAAATGAAACAAAATCTCAACCTAAAGTAAGAAAATTACTCTACAAGTAAGATGTAAAATGCAATTTTAGGTTTCAGACAGAGATGGTGAGAGAGAGGATAACAGTTTTTAATTCTGCTTCAGTGTTACTTTTTAACACTCTGTAAGATGGGACAATATATACATCCAGCAGTGTTCATTTAACTCTGGGGATTTTTCTTTGTGAGGGCTTCTGGGGGGCTAAGTAAGGGCTGCCCATGCAGGGCCAGTGCTAAGGGGCCAACGTTTCGCCAGTAAGCAAACCTGTGCGGGGCCCTTAGGCTATTCCCATACAGGCCCATCGTAGGCTTACTTGCAGGGTACATCTTTTGAAATGGTCTATATTGCCATTGTGAATGTTTCTGTTGTCACTACATGTTTTTATCTGCTGTAGGATTTCTTCACAGAAAGGACCAAAAACCTATAAAAGCCATCTGTTAATGTTTTACTCGAATCCCCTATAGTGCAACCATGTTCTTAACATTTTTGCTCTTTGGTTTTTCATGTGTAGTTATGCTCTATGAGTTTTACCACCTGAATTTACTTTCAGTACAGTTTCATATTTTTCTTTGATCCAAGTGGTTATATACTTTGTTCTGTTTAATACTTTTAGTCTTTTGGTACAACTATAATTTAAGGTGTTGTGCAGACAAAATTCAGATATTGAGAAATAATTGGTCAGTCCATCTCAGGACGAAGCTGTTGTTTAAAAAGCATTACAGCAAATGATTAAATGCTAGCTCTTATTTGCAAATTGTGATACATTTTACACGTAATTTAGGGTCAGATGTGAAAAAACTGAGAACTTGTATAAGTTGTATTACATCATTGTATCTTGAGATTTTTACTGTCATTTCAAACCTAAATATGTGAAAGGAATTCCTTTTTTAAATTTGATCTTTGACATATGAGCATGTATTAAGCAGAAATCATGAAATTCAATGTTTGCTCCTGTTTCAGTTCTTACTAAATGTAACTGATGTGGTGAATAATATGTTTAGTAGGATTTCTTTCATGACTATATTGTGCATATTTCAAAAACTCCTACTGCTAGAAATTGTTTAACATATTTAAAGCCTTCATCTTCTGTAAAATTACATTTTACATAAATTATATTGCCCTTAACTTGTGTGATTTAAATATATTTAAGTTATCAGATTTCTATGTGGGTTTCTGCTTATCTGACTGTCTACAGCAGTAGCTCTCAAACTTTTTCTGTGTGCGGCCACAATGCATCCCTTCGTGCTGCCCCACCCCAAAGAATATTTATGACATAAAACATTTTAAAACTTATAATTTGAATAAAACAAAACTTATAAAATTATACAATGTAGAGCTGTCTTAAACCCCATGGGGCCCCCAGTTTGATAACCACTGGTCTACAGTATCTTGGATTTATATTCAGTGGTATTCTCCAGTTATATAGTTATGTGCAATTGAATATGGCTGATAGATTTAAAAAACAAAAAAAAAGTTTAAAAGCTGCAGGCAGGTGCACAGACTACAGATGATCTTTTTACATACATGGAATGTTTCAATAGAAATGCAAGATCGTTCATATATCAGAGACTCTTCTCTATGGATGGTCAGTTGAATCTGGCGTTGCAGTCAGACTTGTATTTTAAAATGAAAGACATAATGTGTAAATATTCTGTTGTCTTGTATGTTTGATTATCTTTTTACATTCAGTCCTAATACATTTAGAAACTGTTATCCTCTTGTTGAAAACATCTATTCAAAAGAACTGTTTTAAATATGCAAATAAAAATAGATTAAGATCATGGCTCAGAGCGTTTTACAATGAGCCTTGACAAGATGAAATATTGCTTTAAAATGAATCATTCAAAGCCAAATGACCCATAGTTGTACATTATTTGTTTTTAGATATCATGTACTGTGACTTATGTACTGTGTAATAGCTCTAATTTGTGTTAAATGCTTACATTTTTCATCATCATGTTTCCTGAAGGTCTTAATGAAGTATTGCCTTTGTTCATTATGAATGTACTTTTATGTAAATTCCAGGTGGAGCCTCAACACCGTGTGGATATAAAGAAAACAAGTTGCTCTAAAGTGCTCTTAGTCAAAATGAATCCTTTCATTGCAACGAGTTTGTTGGCATTAGACATAGTGATTGTGGCTGTTTCTGTCGTCACTATCCTGATCAACATCTTTTTTATCTGCTGTATGTTTTCTTCACAGGAAGGACCAGGAAACCAACAAAAGCCACCCCTTAACATTTTACTTGGATTGCTTATTGGGTGCAACATCTTTCTTAGCATTTGTATTATTCTATTTTTGCTGCCAGCTTTTGCTGTGCCTGATTTGATATACATTGTTTTATTTTTAGCTGTGTTCTATGCCCTGAGGTCAAGTTTTACTACCTCTCTTGGGCTGAATGTATTTTACTACTTTCAGATTGTTCCTGCCCGGCAACCTTTTTTGATCTGGGTGAAGACACACATCAAACTCTTGATTTACTTGTTTTTGTTTTTTGGGAATATCTTCATTATATCTGGATTAATTTGGACATTTGTCCGTATAAATGAATGTTTCATTTTTGAAGTGTACTGGAATTCATCCAGTGCTTCCTTGAATTCATCCAGTGCTTCCTTGAATTCATCCAGTGCTTTCTTGAACACCACATTTGAATATTGGTTGGATGATGATGTCTATTATTATCTAATGGCAGACTTTTGTCTTAGATGTATCTATTTTTTGGTTGGTCTTGGCATTATGGTGGCATCAAACACTTCCACTGTTCTCTATCTATGGAGACATGTGAGAAGGATGGAGGACTCCAGTTTTTTCTCTGCTCCTCATTACCAGAAGCATAAGAGAGTGGTTACATTAAGCATCATACAAACTTTGCTTTTATTTGTCTACTTAGTCGGACTATTGATATATGAATTCAAGTTTTTGTTTTTCTCTGGTCACGATTTTCACATGTATTTTTCTGTTTTATCCTTTTACTGCTTTTTTACATCCATCATTATTGGTGTTGGGCAGACAAAATTCAGACTGTGCGCGGTAGAGATTTGGAAAAAATGTGTCAAGCTGTCTCACAAAGTAATCTGAATGTGAGTGACAGGAATGGATATTGTAATTGTTGTTTTTGTTACAGTAATACAGAAAATGTTGAAATGCTAACAATTGCTCACATTTGAATATCAAATGGCTGTAAGTAAATTTACACATTTAGGGTCACATGTAAAAACTTGTAATTTGTATTTTCTTGTAGATTTGTAGTTGTATTGTCTTGAGATTATTTGCTGCCATTTGCAAATATGTCAGAGGGATTCAGTAAATGTTTACAAATATCTGACTTATGGACATGTATTTAGAAGAAATCATGTTTTCCTTAAATGTTTGCTTGTGTTTCTGGTAGTGTTTACTCAATGTACATGATGTGGTGAATACTATTTTTAGTAGGATTTCTTCTATTAACATATTCAAGGCCTTCAACTCTAAAGAGTGTATGAGTTACAGTATATGATGTACATGAGTATAACAACAGTAAGACATGCATTTTTCTTTCTGTATAGAAATTGGATATTTTGTCCTATATAAACTTTTTTGTTGTAAATCATTTTTATTAATCAGATTTCTGTAATTGTGTATATTTGCTTATCTGTCTGTCTACAGTAGCCTATCTGTTTTTTATTTCTATTTTCAGTTATTTTTCTTAAAGTTATATGTCATTGAATATGGTTGATAATACTTTACATTAATAATATTGCATAGTATAAAAGCCACAGGCAGCCACACAGACTACAATCAAGTTTAAAAAATTGTAGGTAATTTTTTCTGTCCTAAAATAAAGCTGAGATATGAATCCCATTGTTATTTGTAGAAAACCCAAATGCTAAAAGGCCACCTTGTGGTGTAAATGAGTATAACAAGCAATTTTTGTTTATTGTAGTTTATGTATGTGAAGTAGTTGTGTGTCAGGTTTTTACATGCACTGAGCTTAAACCAGAAACACACCTTTAGAGCACCTTACTGTACATGAAATCCCTTTAGCAAGGGGCGTTTCTAGTCATTTTGACGTCCTTGGTGAAACCCCTATTGGCACTCCCCAAACAAGATCATACAATTTTACATGCAGTATTACAAAAACACAAAATCATGTAAAAATCATATGATAATGTAACACATTTAAATGCAATAAATTCAACAAAGCAGTTAAATTAAAGATTTACCATTTTTTATTGTCTATTAATGTTTTATAAAGAACTTTGTGAGCTTTTTACTGAACCAATTTTTAAATTGAACTTTAAACCCTTTGATCTAATGGTGGTGTTGAGTGCTGAAAATGCAAACTTTCCATGTAATTATTAATGATCAGGCAGTTACTGTGATCCAATGGCATATAGGCATCAGATTGACAGTACTCCAGAGGTGCTAGGGGAACTGTGGGGGCCGCAATCACATTTAGGGTGGGTGGGCTCAGGTTGTGCTATCCATTGGACCAGGTGTAGGCAAATTTTTTGATTCAATGGCCACATAGGTTTTAAAATACATTTGAAAAGCCAAGACAAATTTAGCTTTAGTTATACCAAATCAACCCAAAATATAGTTATACGTGGACATTCGTCTTTACCCTGCTTTTAAGGACACAATTTTATATTAGGAAAAAACTTTACCACTGCTTTTGTACATACCATATTTACAGTTCAAAGTAATATACACTGAACAGAATTATTAACGCAACATTTTTGTTTTTGCCCCCATTTCTCATGAGCTAAACTCAAAGATCTAAAACTTTTTCTATATACACAAAAGGTCTATTTCTCTAAAATATTTTTCATAAATCTGACAAATTTTTTTTGTAAGTGAGCAATTTTCTTTTGCTGGGATAATCTATCCACCTTACAGTTGTGGCATATCAAGATGCTGATTCGACAGTATGATTACTGCACAGGTGTGCCTTAGGCTGGCCTCAATAAAAGGCCCCTTTAAATCAGTACAGTTTTACTGTACTCGGGGGTCCAGGGGAGAGGTCCGAAAAGCAATCAGTATCTGGTGTGACCACCATTTGCCTTACGCAATTTATCAAGTTGTTGATTGTGGGCTGTGGAATGTGGGTCCACTCCTCTTCAATGGCTGTGCGCAGTTGCTAAATATTGGCAGGAGCTGGAACACACTGTCTTATACGCCGATCCAGAGCATCCCAATGCTCAATTGGTAACAGGTCCGGTGATGAAGTTGGCCATGCAAGAACTGGGATATTTTCAGCTTCCAGGAATTGTGTTCAAATCCTTACAACATGGGGCCGTGCATTACCATGCTGCAACATGAGGTGATGGTCGGTCATGGATGAATGATCTCTGACGATCTTGGAGGTGAAGATGGTGAATGTGGAGGTCCTGGTATGGTTAGATGTGGTCTGCTGTTGGATGTACTGCCAAATTCTCTGAAAATTCTCTGAACATTAAATTCACAGGCAACAGCTCTGATGGACATTCCCACAGTATGCATGCCAATTGCACGCTTCCTTTAAAACTTGAGACATCTGTGGCATTGTGTTGCGGTCAAAATGCAAATAAAAATAGATTAAGAATATGGTTCATGGCATTTCACAATAAGCCTTGACAAGAGTAAATATTGCATCTTTAAAATGAAGTATTGCATCTATAAAATGAAGTATTGCATCTATAAAATGAAGTGTTTAAAGATAAATGAGCCATAGTTGCACATTTTTTGTTTATAGAAATAGTGTATGATTTATTTACTGCTTAATAGCCCTAACTGGGGTTAAATGTAATAAAAAAGCATCATTTAGTAATATGTTTCATGAAGGTTTTAATGAGACATTGCCCATTAAAAATGACTGTATTTTTCAGCCTGATCTTACGAATTTCTGTGGGATAGTCACAAAATTTTTTGCTCATTTTTCCATGGCAGCACAGATGAAGTTTGCAACCATATAGATGCCAAAGAGGCATCAGTAGCATCACATTGAGTATCCTGTGTTCAATGAATGCTTATGTCCCTGATCAGATAAATATTTACATATGTAAGGTGCTGGAGCTACATTGCAGACACGAATGATGATAATCACATAAAAAAAAGCCCTGAGAAAGTGTTTGGCACCGGCCGTGTCATATGTTTCTTTAGGAGCTTTGTTCGCACACATTTGTTTGCATAAATTCTTGCATGTGCTGTTTGGACCTGTTCTTTATACTCTAAAGATGCTTTTTGGAGCTTAACATCCCCTCTTTACTTGTGTGGAAGAAACATCCTTTTGTATTCAAAGGGTGTGGAAAGACATAATTGATTAAATTCTAATACATTTTCAAATTATTTACATTCTTTTTTTCTGGTTTGGTCTTTTACTCTTTTGGTACAGCAATTATTCTACTGTAGGTGTTGGACAGACAAAATTCAGACTGCACGCTGTAGAGATTTGGAAAAATTAGGTCAAGCTGTCTCACAAAGTCATCTGACTGTGGATGACAAGAATGGACATTTTTAATTGTTGTTTAAGCTTTTGTTACAGTAATACAGAAAATGGTGAAATGCTAACAATTGCTCACATTTGAATATCAAATTGTAGTAAATACATTTTTGTAATTTAGGGTGAGATGTAAAAAAGCCATGAGAACCTTGTAGAAATTTTACTACATTATTGTATCTTGAGATTTTTTGCTGCTATTTGCAAATCAAAATATGTCAAAGGAATTCCGTAATTTGTTTTTTACATATCTTTGACACATCAGCATTTATTTAGAAGAAATTATGTTTTACTTAAGCATTTGCGTGTGTTTCAGGTATAGTCAAATTTACATTTAGTCATTTAGCAGATGCTTTTGTCCAAAGTGACTTACAAATGAGGTAAACAATACACTGTAAAAAAAATTCCATAGAAATTAGAATGTTATTGCAGCTGGGTTGCCGGTAATTTACCGTAGATTTACATTTATGTTATTTACTGGCAAGAGTTTGTTCAAAGTTAAATAAACTTTAAATATTAAGTCTTTATCTTTATAGAATAAAACTATACAATAACAGCCTCATGCAAAGCATTCTGGGAACCAGAAATCATCATCAACCTTTTTCTGTTTTTTTGCTACAGATTTTGTTTCCCAGAATGTTTTGCTTGATGCAGTTTTTATAGTTTTACTCTGTAAAGACAAAGACTTGTAAATGTTTAACGTTCATTTAACTTTGAACAAAATGTTGCCATTAAAAAACATAAATTTAAATCTACGGTAAGTTACCGGCAACCCAGCTGCAATTTCTACGGAATTTTTTTACAGTGTAGAAGCAATTATAGCAACACAAGAACAGCAATAGAGAAAGATAGTAAGTTAGTAAATATTAAGAAGTGAGGTAATGATGGAAGAGATAGGTTTTTAGCCGAGTCTTAAAGACAGCTACAGAGTCTGCAGATCGTGTCACGACCGGCAGATCATTCCACAATTGTGGAACAGCTCTTGGAAGGTACGCGCTAATGTTTATTTCCCTTTTTGAGATTGCACCACAAGCCGTCGCTCGGTGGCAGAGCGCAGGGATCCAGAGGGTTAGGTTTAGGTTAGGGTTAGACCCTAACTCTTGCCGCTGCGTTCTGAATCATCTGTAGGGGTTTGGTCGTGCAGGCTTCCAGCCAATAGCGCATTGCAGTATAGTCCAGCCTGGACAGGACAAGAGCTTGGACTAGGACCTGCGTAGTGTGCTCATTTAGGAAAGGTCTAATTCTCCTAATATTGTAGAGATGAATCTACAAGAGTGAGTGTTGATGGCAACACGCTCCATGAAGCTAAGCTGATCATCAATGACCACTCTCAGGTTTTGGCCGTCCTGGAAGGCGTGATGGTTGAGGAACCTAGCTGAATGGAAAGGTTGTGCTGAATCTTTAGTTCAGATAATATGTTCTTCGCAAGGTTAAGCTGGAGATGGTGATCCTTTATCCAGAGTGAGATGTCCCTCAGGCATGCCGAGACACGGGCAGAAACCGTGGGATCATTAGGGTGGAATGACAAGTGGAGTTGAGTGTGGGTTTCTTCAGCAGTGGGTTTATCCAAGCTTCTTTAACCTGATGAGGAACACTGTGTCTAACATGGTACACCCCCCCCCCTTGCACATGAGGCTGCATAAACATCATTGAAACTTTGAAGCATTAAATCTTCAAAACATACGGTCATGCGGCACATTGTTTGAAAGCTTAGACTTTCAGGATTCCATTAAGCGCACACACAAAGCATCATTTGATTTATAGCAGTCATAAAACTGTAATCTAGTTGTTAGTTACGTAAACCAGGCGGCGCCGATTTGGGGTATTTACTTACCTTCAAAATCTTCCCTTTATCCACTTCGGTTAAATTGTCCAAAATAGATTGATTCATAAATCCCCAAAAGTCCAAGGAAATGGAATATACAAGACTTTTAATCCAAAACGATTTGTTCAACTCACAATCTTGATGTTTCTAACCGAATTACGATATAAATACTGTATACAATTAGTTCACTACCGGACATTCGTTCGAATCTCACTTTTCATTCACGATTTATAATGAATATATTAGGATGTCATGTTTATTGTGCAACGTCTGAGGAACAAATTTGCCCCCTTGTGGAATTTCAGCCGTTCCATAAGAGGCTACAAGCTAAGGGGAAGGTGCCAGTGGAAAGGGATGAATTGATAATGTAGGTGAGAGCAGGGATAACTGACAGGGAGATGGCCTGAAGGAGATGGTTAGGTATGGGATCTAGCGGGCAGGTAGTCGGATGGTTAGAAGCAAAGACCTTGGAAACATCCACTTCAGATAGGAGAGAGAAGGAGGGCAGGGAGCATGTCTCAGAGGTTTGACCATGCGCAAGAAGTGGCGGCTCGGAGAACTGTCTGCTGATAGTTTTCGTTTTCTTCACAAAGAAGGAACCAAAATCATCAGCTGTTAAGTCGTATGAAGGTGGGGGGAGCAGGGGGACAAAGAAGTATAGAGAAGGTCTTGAAGAGAGTGTGAGAGTCAATTGAGTTTAATTTACATTATGTGGTGATTACTGTGTTTAGTGGGCTTTCTTTTATGACTATGTCATGCATATTGCAAAACATCCTACTGGTACACTGTAAAAAAAGCTGTAATTAACTTACTGTAGAAGATAAAGACTGAAAATGTTTCATGTTCATTTAACTTTGAACAAATTGTTGCCGGTAAATTACATAAATGTAAAATACAGTAAGTTACTAGCAACCAGCTGCAGACTGCAATTTCTACAGACTTTTTTTACAGTGTAGAAGCCTTCCTTTTGTGGATTGTATTTGACATTTTTGCAATTGTCAGACACAACAAAAATGGCTTTTTCTTATACAGAAATTGTGTTTTAAATAATATTTCACATGGCTGACTGTGACATGGATGATCTTTTTAGAGATGCAAGATAATGTCAGAGACTTTAATATTTTCTCTCCTCTGTGAATGGTGACTTTATTCTGGTGCTGTAGTCAGACTTGTATTTTTTAAATATTTTGTTGTTTGTTTGATTACTGTTTTACATTCAGTCCTTATGCATTTTAATAGGAACTGTTTTCATCTTGTTGGAAACATCTATGCAAAAGAACAGCAGTTCAGATTTCAATATGCAAATAAAAATAGATTAAGATCATGGCTCAGAGCGATTCACAATGAAGAGTAAATATTGCATCTTTAAAATGAAGCTTTATTAAGCCTATTGACCCATAGTTGTACATTATTTGTTTATAGAAATCATTTATGATTTATTTACTGTTCAAAATGTAAATTTTTTTTATTGTGTAGTAATATATGTACTAAAGGTCTCAATGAAGCGTTGACTTTGTCTATTATGAATGTACTTTATGTAAATTACAGGTGGAGCTTTAACACAGCGTGTATATAAGAAAACGTGTTGCTCTTAGTGGCCAAAGTCAAAATGAGTTCTTTCGATATTGAAATAAATCCATTGGCATATGCCATAGTGAATGTGCTCATTTCTGTCACCACTATCCTGATCAACATCTTTTTTATTTGCTGTATGTTTTCTTCACAAGAAGGACCAGAAAACCTACAAAAGCCACCTCTTAATGTTTTACTCGGATCGCTTATTGGGTGCAACCTCGTTCTTAGCATTTTCACCCTTTTTTTGTTTTTTAATGACATTGTTAATGTGCCTGTATTGATATACATCGTTTTATTTTTAGTTATGCTCTATGCCTTAAAGGCCAGTTTTGCTGACTGTCTTGGGCTGAATGTATTTTATTACTTTCAGATTGTTCCTACCCGGCAACCTTTTTTGATCTGGGTGAAGAAATACATCAAACTCTTCATCTACTTGATGATGTTTTTTGACAGAATCTTCTTTTTATTTGGATTCATTTTGATTTTTTTTCCTGAAAGAGTTGTCATTCCTACAGTGAACATCACCGGATATTATCCGCATGAAGTCCCATATTATCTGATAAGGACAGACTTTGGCCTTAGATGTTTCTATTTTTTGGCTTGTCTTGGCATTATGGTGGTATCAAATACTTCCACTGTTCTCTATCTATGGAGACATGTGAAGAGGATGCAGGATTCAAGTTCTTTCTCTGCCCTTCAATATCAGACACAGAAGAGAGTGGCTATATTGAGCATCGCACAAACTGTGCTTTTCTTTTTCTTCTCAGCTGGGCTAATAACATATGAATTCGAACTTCGTTTTTATAAATATACACCTATATCTCACTTTGATCCAAGTGGTCACATTCTTTGTTCTGGTTTGGCATTTTACTCTTTTGGTACAACCATCATTCTAGGTGTTGGACAAGCAAAATTCAGACATCGTGCTGCAGATATTTGGAAAAAACTTGGTCGAGCCATTTCAGGATGTAACCTGAATGGATGACATGAATGGACATTTTAACTTTACATTGTTGTTTTAACTTTTGTTACTACAGAAAATTGTTAAATGCTAACATTTGCTCACATTTGAATAAGTATCAAATTGCTGCCTGTACATAAGTGCATATTTTCGAGTCATGTTTTCCTTAATTGTTTGATTTTGTTTCACTTAGTTCTCACTGAATGCACTTGATGTGGTGAATACTTGTTCAGTAGAATTTCTTTCATGACTATATTGTGCATATTGCAGAAATTCCTTCTGCTAGAAATTGTTGAACATAGCCTACATGCAAAGCATTCAGCTATGAAGAGTATATGAGTTATTATGAGTTACAGCATATGATTGTGCCCATTTCTGTCGCCATCCTGATCAACATCTTTTTTATCTGCTGTATGTTTTCTTCACAAGCAAGGACCAGAAAACCTACATAAGCCACCCCTTAATGTTTTACTCGGATCACTTATTGCATGCAACTTCATTCTTAACATTTCTAACCTTTTATGTTCTCTCCCATTTTTCATTTGTAAAGTGGACTTGAATTCATCCAGTGTTCCCTTGAACGTCACCCGTGGAGGCTTAAGAATCCCATATGATCTGATACTGACAGACTTTGGCCTTATATGTGTTTATTTTTTGGTTTGTCTCGGCATTATGGTGGCATCAAACACTTCCACTGTTCTCTGTTTATGGAGACATGTGAAGAGGATGGAGAACTTAAGTTCTTCCTTTACCCTTTATTACCAGAAGCAGAAGAAAGTGACTATAATGAGCATCATACAAACAGTGCTTTTCTTTATCCACTCAGCCTGGTTATTAACATACGAATTCAGTGTTTACTTTGACATTTACATTCTTTTTTTCTAGTTTGGTCTTTTGGTACAACAATTATTCTACTGTAGGTGTTGGACAGACAAAATTCAGACTGGATGTGGATGACAGGAATGGACATTTTAATTGTTGTTTAAGCTTTTGTTACAGTAATACAGAAAATGGTGAAATGCTAACAATTGCTCACATCTGAATATCAAATTGTAGTAAATACATTTTTGTAATTCAGGGTGAGATGTAAAAAAGCCCTGAGGATCTTGTAGAAATTTTACTACATTATTGTATCTTGAGATTTTTTTGCAAATCAAAATATGTCAAAGGAATGACGTAATTTGTTTTTTTACAAATCTTTGACACATCAGCATTTATTTAGCAGAAATTATGTTTTACTTGAACATTTGCTTGTGTTTCAGGTAGTTCTTACTAAATGTACATTATGTGGTGATTACTGTGGGTTTCTTTTATGACTATGTCATGCATTGCAAAAATTCTGCTAGAGGCCTTCCTTTTGTGCATTGTATGAGTACATTGACATTTTTGCAATTGTCAGACACAACAAAAATTGCATTTTTATACAGAAATTGGATATGTGTTTTAAATATATTTCATGGCTGACGGTAATGGATGATCATTTAAGAGATGCAAGATGTTTAATGTCAGAGACTTTAATATTTTCTCTCCTCTGTGAATGGTGACTTGATTCTGGTGCTGTAGTCAGACTTGTATTTTTTAAATATTTTGTTGTTTGTTTGATTACCGTTTTACATTCAGTGCTTATGCATTGCACTTCATAGAAACCGTTTTCCTCTTGTTGAAAACATTTATGCAAAAGAACAGCAGTTCAGTTTTCAATATGCAAATAAAAATATATTAATTAAAAAAATACTCTCCATATGCAATTGCATATAAAGTATGCTGGGAAATACAGATCCACTGCCCATTTCGTAATATCTACAAAAATCATTCACGTAGTACCAACACAAAATGTACATTTTTACAAATTTAAGTGGGTCATGATGTATTTACATGTTTCGGTTAAGTGAATTGGAATTGTGTGTGTACCTAGAAAGATTGGCTGTAATTACTTGGATACATTTTTTCAAGAATAAAATTCACTTTGTCTTGTGTTTTGAACAAATGTTGATTAGATTACAACTACACTGTAAAAAATTACTCTGGAGGGTGTTAAATTTAACCCATGAAAATTAGTTATAATTTAATTAAATATATAAGCTAGCAAGTAAAATAAAAAATAATGGGTATATTCTACCTTCACTATCCAATTTTTAACAGTAATAACTGCAATACTAAAAAAATAAGTAACATATACCCCAAAATATTGGCCTTAGCACCGCAAAGTGCGCATGAATCAATATCCAGTCGGGACTCGAGTCACCATTTTTCATATCATATCGGCGGGAGAACTGCGGTTTGTTGACAGGTAAGTTTTTATTTAACTTGTTGATATCATCATGAATGGAAATGTTAAGTTGGTTAACTGTAAAATCTACCAGAAGTTTAGTCATTTGCGTGCTTCTCTGTCTCTGTTGTTGACAGATTGATAGGTTAGAATATGTCAGTCAGGTTAGCTTTGAAAACATCGCCCAGTTCTTGCACCTGCGAATAAAAATCCATATTTATGATTAAAATATTAACTTCCATTATTATTATTTACATGTCTGAATCTCGTGAACAGCGGTTGAACTTGAGCAAGCCACGTGACGAGAGAGAGCAGCGGACGGTTGATGTATGATACAGACGGGAGGGCGTCGAGCAGACAAACAAACAACGGTAAAGCTGTCGATGCTAGATAATTACTGTAAACGTTTTCTTGCATTTATCTGTTAATATATTGAGTTTTGTTTTAGAAGGGATCCATTTATGAAGCCATTTTATTATTATTATTATTATTATTATTATTATTATTATCATTTACGGATATACTTAACGTTGCCTTTCGCTTTTTAATGTCTGTTCAAAAAAGTATTTCGGAGTTCATATGTTATATATGTGACTTGTATACGAAGTTGAATCACTTAAAATTGAATGTAAGTACTTCTTGTTAGTGTTCAATGTTTTATGCACGTGAACTGTGAGTTATAGCATAATACAGTATGAAGTTGTATTTTTGGACTTAATAAGTTTTAAATGAAGTTGAAATGTTTGTTTGTATCGATATAGCATGCTAGTCTACTGAGGTAAATGAGATCAGTTTTTCCTTTTGTATTATTGCCTTCTTTAATTTTCTAATAATAACGTGAAGAACAGTATTTAGGAATCTTGCTTTTAATGGTTTTTTAACATCTCATGATGAAGACTTTGGTTTATTTTTTTTATGAAATAATATGTTCAAGAAGCTTTATGTAAAACTATGATATGTTGTATTTCACTTGAAATGTATTGGGGTTATTTTGTACTTCCAATAATTAGTTTTAATTTACAGAATGTTATTTGGTCAATAAAGCAAGCAATTATGCAATCTTGTGTATGACTATTTTCTTATTCAACCCTCTCTGAATAAGTAATATGTAATGTTTCTTAATGGCTTATCATTATTAATAATAATTTAATAGATCTGTGCCTTAATACCAATAGGGTTAATGTTATTCATTTTTTTGTAAGTAATTAGTTATGAAAAAAATAGGTAGACCTTACCTAATTTTTTTTACTTTATCATAGTAATTAAATTTAGGTACTCTTTAATCAAATATATAGGATATAATTTACTCAAACAAAGTGAGTGCAAATTGTTACAACAATTTTTTTGAGTAAATTCTATAGGTTGTTTTTTACAGTGTAGATATTCATGTGAAGATGCAAACACAGCATTTTATTGTTAAAGAGCACCTATTTCATTGCTAAAAACAATGTTATTTTGTGTATTTGGTATAATGTGTTTGTGTGGTTTATAAAAAACACATTATTTTCCACACACCGTACATTTTTAGCTCCAGATTTCACTCTCTTCCTGAAACGCACAGATTTGAAAAGCTCCGTTTCCCTGATTGGCCATGCAGCTAATCTTGATGTTGTGATTGGCCTGAATAACTGATGTCAGCCAGAAATGTGACGCTTCTTACCATGTTTGAAAGATTCGGTAACAATGCTTACTTACAGGCTGCGAGTCCAAGCGGGAGGAATTATGATAATGTCTGTCTTGTCTACATCACCAATCCCAGGAAGTAAACTGTGTTTGTTGTAGTCCAAGAAAATAGATTTATGTTGAAGACGATAACTTGCATAATCCTTTACTTTGGAGTATGTACCTTATGCATACCGTTAACATAGATACACACTTGCACTTCAAAGGAAATGTAAAAACGTGAATCAGACAGAAGGTGCTCTTTTAATATTACAGTGTAAAATGACATAACATTTACATCCAGATTTTTCTTTCAGTGTTTTAAATATTTTTCATTCATCAGATTTCTTTGAGGGTTTGTGTATATCTGCTTATCTGTCTGTGTACAATTGGCTAGCCTATCTGTTTTTTTTACAGTAATTTTATTTTTCAGTTATTGTTCTTAAAGTTATATATGTCATTGAATATGGTTGATAATATTTTAAATTAATACTTTTGCATAGAATAAAAGCCGCAGGCAGCCACACAGACTAAAATCAAGTTAAAATATTTTTTAGGTAATTCTTTCTGTCCTAAAATAAGGCTATGAGATATTTATCCCATTGATATTTGGAGAAAATCCAAAATGCTGCAGTGCCACCCTGTGGTCTAAATGAGTATAACAAACTATTTATGTTTAGTGTACTTAAGTAGTAAAGCATGTAAAGTATGTAAAGTATGTAAAGCAGTTTTGTGTAAGGTTTGTATACGCACTAAGCTAAAACAAAAACAAACTTTTAAGCAACTTGCCGTACATGAAATCCCTTTGGCAGAGCCGTTTCTAGCCCAAATTGACAAAACCCCTATTGGCACCCTCTGAACAAAATCATAAATTTTACATGTAATACAAACAGCACAAATCATGTAAAAATCATGTGATCATGTAACACTCAGATTTTAACAAAGCAGTTAAAGTTTCATTGTCTATTAAAAATAGAATTTTAATTTCAACATAGTTTCACAGTGAGCCTCGACAAGAGTAAATATTGCAGCTTTAAAATGAAGCGGTCAAAGCCAAATTACCCATAGTTGTACATTATTTGTTTATAGAAATCATGTATTGGTAAAATGCTCTAATTGGGGTTAAAAGTAAAAAATTTTATCATTTAGTAAAATGTTTCCTGGAGGTCTTAATGCAGTATTGCCTTTGTCCATTTACATTTACATGTGGAGACTTAACACTGTGTGGATATAAAAATGTTAATGAACGAGTTTTTGATATAAAGAGCTGTTGCCATTATTTTGCAATAATGAATGTGGCAGTTTTTGTTTCCACTATGTTTAGAGATCAACATACAGTATTTTTGTTGTATGTTTTTTCACAAGAAGCACCAAAAACCTACAAAAGCCACCCATTAACGTTTTTACTCTGATCTCTTAGATGCAACCTTGTTCTTAACATTTTTAATCTGTTGTGTTTTATATGAGACTGCTGATGTGTCTCTACAGCTAACAGGTATCCTCCTGCTGAAAACATAATGTCAAAGGGCTTAAGTCGTTTTTTACAAATCTTTGACATATGGGAACATTTAGCAAAAATCAAGTTTTCCTTTAATGTTTGCTTGTGTTTGGTCGTTAAGTATACTGTGATGCGTACTATGGTTGGTATAATTTCTTTATTAAGACTATATCTTGTGTATTGCAAAAAATCTTACTGCTAAAAATTGTTTAACATTCAAAGCTTTCATCTCTGTGGATTGTATGAGTACATTTAGATTTTTTCAGTTGTCAGACACAACAAAATTTTGCATTTTTCTTTCTATACTCAAAATATTGCCAAATTTGCCATATAATATATACGTGTTTGTTTTAAATATATTTGAACTGATTTAATTTATATTTAAATCAGATTACTGTGTGGATTTCTGCTTATCTTTCTGTCTAAAGCTGGGTTTTATATTCAGTTGAATTTTTAGTTATTGTTCTTGACACAGTTCATGTCATTAAATATGGTTGATATATCAATGAATATTTTTCATGGTATTAAAGCTGCAGGCAGGTGCACAGACTACAGATGATCTTTTAACATACACAGGGAATATGATTTTTAGTGATGTAGAGAGGCATGAGGGAGAAAAGGCTCTAAGAAGGGCTCATAGATACAAAACACACAGGTGATCTCCAAAATCAAAAGATTTGGAGAATTTGTAACGCTGTGGTCGTTCAGTTCTGTATGAGGTGCTGGAGTCTCTGGACTCTGATGCCACATTGAGCAGCAGCTCTGAAAAGTGTGACCATGGAGATGCTGAAGGGACATCAGCACCATCACAGTGAGTATCCTGTGTTCAATGAATGCTTATCTTCCTGATCACATAATATTTACATATGGAAGGTACTGGAGCTAGCAGACACAAATAATAATAGTCACATTTACTCGGAAAAACAAACAGCCCTGTTAGAAGATGTTGAGAGGAAGTGTTTGGCACCCACTGTGTCATATGTTTCTTTAGGAGCTTTGTTCACACACGCATACAAAGGAGGCAGTTTTCTGTACACAGCTGATAAAGCAATACATGTATTATATCTATATGGTAATATCCTACTGGTTTTAAGGTTTTGTGAGTGAGGAGTTATTTGGATTGTTGGTCTGGAATAGTTCAACCAAAAGTGAAAATTCTGTCATTTATTTGCTGTTTTTTTTTGTGAAACACTAAAGAGATGTTCCTCACATTGAGCTATCATTTAGCTTTATTAGAATTAAATTCCTTCTCTCATGTTGCTTTTTGGAGCCTTGCATCCATTGGTGACCATCCTCTTTATATGTATGAAAGAAAAATATCATTTTGTGTTCATAAAGGGTGTGAAATTATTGTGAGTAAACGGATACCTTTTCTAATTTTGGATGATCTCTTTAATGCTTTGTAATAGTTGGAGAACTAATGCTGGAGGATCAAACCTGTGTTAAAACTGGTCAGATTTTGATACACAATATTACTGGATACATTGTTTATGAGAAATGTAGCAAGAAAACTCATATTGCCACAAGTCTGAACGACGGCAATAATCAAAAAACACAATGCTGCCTATTTATTCCATTTAAGATTTCATTTTCTGAAAAATTAAGATAGTATTGTTACCTGAGGACCTCCCATAAACTCTTGGTGAATTTTTTTATAGATGTTTATAATAATGTGTAAGAGGATGAGCACCATTCTACTGAACGTGTTTAAGAAATGAGCTAAACATTTAGGGGCTAGTCCTAGACTAAAACATTTTTAAGAGCTGTCCAAACTGAAAACAACTTGAACTAACATATCTTAAAATACACCAGTGCCCTTTGTTTTGCCTCAAAATGCACACAGGTAATGTTTTGTTAAAACTAATTATATTTCCTAATTAAACTAAAGCCTAGTCCTGGATTAAGCTAATCCCTGTCCATGAAACCGCCCCTAAATCTTTTATATCAGAAGATTTTAATATATTTCTCATTTTCCCATCTTCCTTGGATGGTTACTTGAATTTGGACTGTAGTCAGACTTGTAGGCTATTTTAAAATAAAAAAATACATAATGTTTAAATATTCTGTCTTGTTTGTTGTTTGTATTTACATTCAAATACATTTCATAGGAACTGTTTTCCTCTTGTTAAAAATATCTATGCAAAAGAACTACACTTCAGTTTTAAATATGCAAATAAAAATAGATTAAGGTCATGGCTTAGAGCGTTTCACAATGAGACGTGACAAGAGTAAATATTGCAGCTTTAAAGCCAAATGGCCCATAATTGCATTATTTGTTTGTAGAAGTCTTGATTTATTTATTGGTCAAAAGCTATAATTGAGGTTAAAAGCAAACACATTTATATTTAGTAACATGTTTCATGAAGGTCTTAATGAAGTGTTTTTTGCATTATGAATGTACTGTAGGAGTATGTAAATTACAGGTGCAGTCTTAACACAATGGATAAAAAAATATTTTGCTGTTACTGGTCAAAGCAAAAATGAGATCTTTTGATATTTTGAGTCTGTTTGCAATATAGACCATTTCAAAAGATGGTCCAGAAGCACTTCCTGTTTCAGTTTTTTAACACTAGATAAACGTTGGGAGAAAATACAACCAACAGAACATATAGAACTGAATAAAAAAGTAAAACAAACATCTTAAAGATAATGATATATGTAAAATAATAAAAAACAGTCACAAACTGAAACAGGAAGTGTTTCTGGACCAGTAGTGTTTACCCTGCAAGTAAGCCTACAATGGCCCTTTATGGGCCCACTTAGGGCTATAGTCTAAGGGCCCCGCTCAGGTTTGCTCATTGGCAAAACGTTGGCCCTTTAGCGCTGGCTCTGCACGGGCAGCCCTTAGCCCCCAGGAAGCCCTGCTGGAGTTAAATGAATCCCCAGAGTTAAATGAACACTGTTGGATGTATATATTGTCCCAATCTTACAGAGTGTTAAAAAGTAACACTGAAGCCGAATTAAAAGCTCAGTTATCCTCTTTCTCAACATCTCTGTCTGAAAGCTAAAATTGCATTTTACATCTTACTTGTAGAGTCATTTTCTTAACTTAGGTTTAGATGTTGGCTGTTTCATTTAAAGTCACCATTATTGTGACCAGTGGTTGTTTTAGTTGGACTTTGACTCTTGACTGTTAGCGTGTTAGTGTTTCCTGGCTGCTATATCTAAGTGTGTTTAAAACATGTTATACATACATGAACATTGTCAAACATAATCATTTAATGAACATTTATTAATTTTGTTCCCCCCCCCCCCCCTCATCAGAAGCGTCTTTTCTGTTAACAAAGAAATACTACTGTGTAAGGTCCATAACTATCATAGCAGTTTATCATTCTGAAGGATTTTGATAGTGTGCACATAAACATTAACCACTGCACAATGTAGATGCACAGACATCAAGAATCAGAGTATGAATCTCAACAATGGTGACAAAGAAAATGGCAAATAAAGGTCATTATTTATTCATGCCGCGGTGCATTCTGGGAGTCCTGAATGAGATTTGTAATTTGTTGATACCCAGCATGCATTGCAGCATAAAACGTTTCATTCTATTGTCACCATTGTTGTGATTCATACTCTGATTCTTGATATTTGTGTGTCTACATTGTAGAGCAGTTAATTTTAAGTGTCAGTGTTTCAAAATTCTTCAGAAAGACAAACCGCTTTATAAGAGAGCTGGATCTCATACTATAGTATTACATTGTCAGAGAAAGATCCTTCTGATAAGTGTGCATACATTAAATTAATACATAAGTTTTTATATGATGATGTTAAGACTTTATTTACTGAACTGACCACCACCAAAGGATCGCACTCTGCCATAACAAACATGTCTTAAACACAAAGTTATAGCAATCAAACGATTGAACAAGGCAAGAGTCAAGAGTCAAGTTTAACTAAATCAAACACTGATCACAATAATGGTGACTTTAAATGAAACAAAATCTCAACCTAAAGTAAGAAAATTACTCTACAAGTAAGATGTAAAATGCAATTTTAGGTTTCAGACAGAGATGGTGAGAGAGAGGATAACAGTTTTTAATTCTGCTTCAGTGTTACTTTTTAACACTCTGTAAGATGGGACAATATATACATCCAGCAGTGTTCATTTAACATCCAGCAGTGTTCATTTAACTCTGGGGATTTTTCTTTGTGAGGGCTTCTGGGGGGCTAAGTAAGGGCTGCCCATGCAGGGCCAGCGCTAAGGGGCCAACGTTTCGCCAGTGGGCAAACCTGTGCAGGGCCCTTAGGCTATTCCCATACAGGCCCATCGTAGGCTTACTTGCAGGGTACATCTTTTGAAATGGTCTGCCCATGCAGGGCCAGCGCTAAGGGGCCAACGTTTCGCCAGTGGGCAAACCTGTGCAGGGCCCTTAGGCTATTCCCATACAGGCCCATCGTAGGCTTACTTGCAGGGTACATCTTTTGAAATGGTCTATATTGTTGTCCAGCCCAGTCTCACGAAATTTCGCTATACAGTCACGTATTTTTTTGATTCTTTTTTCGTGCTATTATCACGAAATTTCGTGTTTTTCGTAGTCGTATAACGAATTCCTGTTTTCGTGTGATTATCACGTATTGGTTACTCGACTGTTTTGTCCTATTTTCTTACCATTGTCGCTTCGGTTTAGGGTTAGATTTACATAAAATGACATCCCTAACCAAACCCAACTCTAACCCTAACGCCAGGCGACATATAAAAAAATAAATCAGGAAAAATAGTATAGATCAATATATTAAGTGACATTCTAATGCAAGCACCAAATCTAACCCTAAACCGAAGCGACAATGGTTTAAAAATAGGAAAAAACAGTCGAGTAACCAATACGTGATAATCACACGAAAACAGGAATTCGTTATACGACTACGAAAAAACACGAAATTTCGTGATAATAGCACGAAAAAAGAATAAAAAAAATACGTGACTATATCACGAAACTTTGTGAGACTGGGTAGCAGCGTCACTACATGTTTTTATCTGCTGTAGAATTTCTTCACAGAAAGGACCAAAAACCTATAAAAGCCATCTGTTAATGTTTTACTCGAATCCCCTATAGTGCAACCACGTTCTTAACATTTTTGCTCTTTGGTTTTTCATGTGTAGTTGCTCTATGAGTTTTACCACCTGAATTTACTTTCAGTACAGTTTCATATTTTCTTTGATCCAAGTGGTTATATACTTTGTTCTGTTTAATACTTTTAGTCTTTTGGTACAACCATAATTTAAGGTGTTGTGCAGACAAAATTCAGATATTGAGAAATAATTGGTCAGTCCATCTCAGGACGAAGCTGTTGTTTAAAAAGCATTACAGCAAATGATTAAATGCTAGCTCTTATTTGCAAATTGTGATACATTTTACACGTAATTTAGGGTCAGATGTGAAAAAACTGAGAACTTGTATAAGTTGTATTACATCATTGTATCTTGAGATTTTTACTGTAATTTCAAACCTAAATATGTGAAAGGAATTCCTTTTTTAAATTTGATCTTTGACATATGAGCATGTATTAAGCAGAAATCATGTTTGCTGAAAATCATGAAATTCAATGTTTGCTTCTTACTAAATGTAACTGATGTGGTGAATAATATGTTTAGTAGGATTTCTTTCATGACTATATTGTGCATATTTCAAAAACTCCTACTGCTAGAAATTGTTTAACATATTTAAAGCCTTCATCTTCTGTAAAATTACATTTTACAGAAATTATATTGCCCTTTACTTGTGTGATTTAAATATATTTAAATGATCAGATTTCTATGTGGGTTTCTGCTTATCTGACTGTCTACAGCAGTAGCTCTCAAACTTTTTCTGTGTGCGGCCTCCCTGTGTACAATGCATCCCTTCGTGCTGCCCCACCCCAAAGAATATTTATGACATAAAACATTTTAAAACTTATAATTTGAATAAAACAAAACTTATAAAATTATCTTGTTTGACTCTGTGGACCCTGTACCGGGTCAAGAATTATCTTATTTTGACTTAATTTAAAATATTCCTTTAATTTTTAATGGTCTGTCATGGTCCCAGTACCACATTTGAGATACTGTTTGAAAGCTTAGACTCTCTACTTTCTGCAGATATGCATCACTTTGAGATATGTTTCACTGTAAGAAAGTTAGTTACACTTAATTTACACTATCACCCCCTCATAATTTTTAATATAATTTAATATTCACATATTTCATATTTTTCAAGTATGATAAACTTGGGCAAGTCTTATATCAAATGAAAGCTCTCACTCTCAGGAATAAGGCTGCAGTGTTATTTTTGTCCTATTTTTATCACATATCCAACAATCGTCGAATGAATAATGATGTAAAAAATCGTCTTTTGTTAACATATAGGAAACTTGAGTGTGGACTGCCTCAGATAGCACAGATAGCCACAAATGATACACCATCTTTTCTATTAGGTCCTACTCTAAAAAATGAGTCCATTCACAGCATTTTCTTAGGTTGTGTGCATGAATAATCCCTTGCTATTTATTATATGTGCAAAACAAAAAATTAATATTTATATGAAAAATGTATTTTCGCACACTTCAGTAAAATGAGAATAACTTTTGAATGCGACATGCTAAAGAGTTCATTCTTTTTTTGGGTGTTAACTGTCTGCTGCTGTTAACAGCCAGAACTGTCTGCAGTCTGCTAGAGCACCCAGAACCAGAGTTATACACTATCAGAGACAGTATTTACAACATAAAAAAAGAAAATTTGGTGTTTTATCATATGAAAAACCACATAAATAACACTATTTGTCACAAACAGCAGCTTTTTATGTAACTTCAAAGGGTTTTCTGCAAAATGATATAAAGATATTGCATTTATTCCACTGTATGTGGTTATGGGAGCACTTCAAATGTTTTTTGGCAGAAATTGTACTCCATAAGCGTATTATTCCTCCCATCAGTTGGAGTAAAATAACTTTTGCATTTATTATGATAGAGAAAAAATTCCTTTTTCCTCTGTAAGCTGGCAATTGCTGGAATCAAACAAAACTGTCTGCAGGTTTCGTTCCCACTCAGGGCCAGAGTTATACACTTTTAAATACAGACTTTAGAAAAAAAACATCAAAAAGCGCCTATTTATTTTTGTGTTTATTAGAGGACTGACAACACATACAACCATGTTGAGCACTTTTAACAGCGTTTTATGTAATTTCAAAGGGTTTCCTGTAAAATGATACCAAACTTTTGTATGTGCACCTCTGCTTGTGGGTATGAGAAGCTTTTGAAATTGGGTAGGCCAAATCCAGGCGAAAATCCCCAAAATAGCCTCAGAGTGTAAGAGGATGTAGAGCTGTTGCTTTATTTTTTCTGAGGTTTAATTACATAGAATTTATGATAAATTATTGTATTTTAAAAAATGTCTTAAACCCCATGGGCCCCCAGTTTGATAACCACTGGTCTACAGTATCTTGGATTTATATTCAGTGGTATTCTCCAGTTATATAGTTATGTGCAATTGAATATGGCTGATAGATTTAAAAAAAAAAAAGTTTAAAAGCTGCAGGCAGGTGCACAGATGATCTTTTTACATACATGGAATGTTTCAATAGAAATGCAAGATCTTTCATATATCAGAGACTCTTCTCTATGGATGGTCAGTTGAATCTGGTATTTTAAAATGAAAGACATAATGTGTAAATATTCTGTCTTGTTATTTGTTTGATTATCTTTTTACATTCAGTCCTAATACATTTAGGAACTGTTATCCTCTTGTTGAAAACATCTATTCAAAAAAAACTATTTTAAATATGCAAATAAAAATAGATTAAGATCATGGCTCAGAGCGTTTTACAATGAGCCTTGACAAGATGAAATATTGCTTTAAAATTAATCATTCAAAGCCAAATGACCCATAGTTGTACATTATTTGTTTTTAGATATCATGTACTGTGACTTATGTACTGTGTAATAGCTCTAATTTGTGTTAAATGCTTACATTTTTCTTCATCATGTTTCCTGAAGGTCTTAATAAAGTATTTCCTTTGTTCATTATGAATGTACTTTTATGTAAATTCCAGGTGGAGCCTCAACACCGTGTGGATATAAAGAAAACAAGTTGCTCTAAAGTGCTCTTAGTCAAAATGAATCCTTTCATTGCAACGAGTCTGTTGGCATTAGACATAGTGAATGTGACTGTTTCTGTGGTCACTATCCTGATCAACATCTTTTTTATCTGCTGCATGTTTTCTTCACAGGAACGACCAGAAAACCTACAAAAGCCACCCCTTAATTTTTTACTTGGATCGCTTATTTGGTGCAACCTCATACTTAGCATTTGTATTATTCTATTTTTGCTGCCAGCTTTTGCTGTGCCTGATTGGATATACCTTGTTTTATTTGTAGCTATGCTCTATGCCCTGATGACAAGTTTTACTTCATCTCTTGGGCTGAATGTATTTTATTACTTTAAGATTGTTCCTGCCCGGCGACCTTTTTTGATCTGGGTGAAGACACACATCAAACTCTTGAGTTACTTGTTTTTGTTTTTTGGGAATATCTTCATTATATTTAGATTACTTTGGACATTTGTCCCTATAAATGAATGTTTCTACTCTTTAGTGTGCTTAAATTCATCCAGTGCTTCCCTGAATTTATTCAGTGCTTCCACTGCTTCCTTGAATTCATCCAGTGCTTCCTTGAACACCAAATATTGTTGGTGGGTTTATGGAGTCTGTTTTTATCTGATAATGACAGATGTTTGTCTTAGATGTATCTATTTCTTAGTTGGTCTTGGCATTATGGTGGCATCAAACACTTTCACTGTTCTCTATCTATGGAGACATGTGAGGAGGATGGAGGACTCAAGTTTTTTCTCTGCACTTCATTACCAGAATCAGAAAAGAGTGGCTATATTGAGCATCATACAAACGGTGCTTTTCTTTATCTACTCAGCCGGACTACTGATATATGAATTCAAGTTTTTGTTTTACTTTGAAACGCCTATTTCTTACATTTATTTTTTTGTTTTAGCCTTTTACTCTTTTGGAACATCCATCATTATTGGTGTTGGGCAGACAAAATTCAGAGTGTGCGCTGTAGAGATTTGGAAAAAAATTGGTCAAGCCTTCTCACAAAGTAATCTGAATGTGAGTGACAGGAATGGATATTGTAATTGTTGTTTTTGTTACAGTAATACAGAAAATGTTGAAATGCTAATAATTGCTCACATTTGAATATCAAATGGCTGTAAGTAAATTTACAGATTTAGGGTCACATGTAAAAAATGAAGAACTTGTAATCTGTATTTTCTTGAGATTATTTGATGCCATTTGCAAACAAAAATATGTCAAAGGGATTCAGTAAATGTTTACAAATATTTGACGTATGAAGATGTATTTAGAAGAAATAAAGATTTCCTTAAATGTTTGCTTGTGTTTCTGGTAGTGTTTACTCAATGTACATGATGTGGTGAATACTATTTTTAGTAGGATTTCTTCCTTTAACATATTCAAGGCCTCAACTCTGAAGAGTGTATGAGTTACAGTATATGATGTACATGAGTACAACAACAGTAAGACATGCATTTTTCTTTCTGTATAGAAATTGGATGTTTTGTCCTATATAAACTTGTGTTTTAAATATATTTCATTAATCAGATTTCTGTAATAGGATTGTGTATATCTGCTTATCTGTCTGTCTACAGTAGCCTATCTGTTTTCTAGCTGTATTTTTCAGTTATTTTTCTTAAAGTTATTCATTCAATATGGTTGATAATATTTTACATTAATAATTTTGCATAGTATAACAGCCGCAGGCAGCCACACAGACTACAATCAATCCCATTGTTATTTGTTGAAAATCTAAATGCTACAGTGCCACCTTGTGGTCTAAATGAGTATAACAAGCAATTTATGTTTATTGTAGTTTATTAGTAGTGTGTCATGCACTGAGCTTAAACCAGGAACAAACCTTTAGAGCAACTTACTGTACATGAAATCCCTTTAAGGGCCGTTTCTAGCCATTTTGACGGCCTTGGTGAAACCCCTATTGGCACTCCCCAAACAAGATCATATAATTTTACATGCAATATTACATACAAAAACACAAATCATGTAAATCATATGATCATGTAACACATTTTAAATGCAATAAATTCAGCAAAACAGTTAAATTAAAGATTTACCATTTTTTCATTGTCTATTAAAGTTTTATAAGGAAAAAAGAACTTTGTGTGCTTTTTACTGAACCAATTTTTAAATTGACCTTTAAACCATTTGATCTAATGGTGGTGTTGAGTGCTGAAAATGCAAACTTTCCATGTGACCAGGTGTAGGCAAATATTTTTGATTCAATGGCCACATTAGGTTTTGAAATACATTTGAAAAGCCAAGACAAATTTAGCTTAAGTTATACCAAATCAACACTAAATAGTTATTCATGGACATTCGTCTTTACCCTGCTTTTAAGAACAAACTTTCTTACTTGGAAAAAACTTTGATGAGATGTTTTTATTTTTTTGGTTTGTCTTGGCATCATGGTGACATTAAACACCTCCACTGAGCTAAAACCAGGAACAAACCTTTAGAGCAACTTACTGTACATGAAATCCCTTAAGCAATTGGGCCGTTTCTAGCCGTTCTCCAGCAAAAGAGAGTGGCTATATTGAGCATCATACAAACGGTGCTATTCTTTATTTATGCAGCCGGACTATTGATATACCAAATCATATTTTTGTTTTCCTTTGCTGTGGGGACAAAGTAACGTGAATGTGGTTAATTTGTAATACAAATGGTTAAATGTTCACATTTGATTATCAAACTAAAAATACATTTATGTAATTTAGGGATGTAAAAACTAAGAACTTTTAGAAATGTTACTACATTGTTGTATTTTGAGATTATTTGCTGCCATTTGCAAACCTCAATATGTCAAAGCGATTCAGTCATGTTACAAGTTTCACATTTAGCAGAAATCATGTTTTCCTTTAATGTTTGCTTGTGTTTTGTCGTTCTTATTAAATGTATACTGTGGTGATGTGGTGATTACTATGATAAGTATGATTTCTTTATTAAGACTATCATGTGTATTGAAAAAATGTTTTACTGCTAAAAATTGGTTAACATTCAAAGCTTTCATCTCTGTGGATTGTATGAGTACATTTACATTTTTTCCGTTGCCAGACACTTAACAAAATATTGCATGTTTCTTTCTATACTCAAAAATATTGCCATATATATATATATGTGTGTGTCAGATTACTGTGTGGGTTTCTGTTTATCTGTCTGTCTACAGTATCAGGGTTTTATATTCAGTTGTATTTTTATTATTTTATTTAATTATTGCTCTTTCAGTTACTAGTTACTAGTTACTAGTTGCTAGTTTTAATTAATATTTTTTCACTGTAAAAATTATATGCTGGATTTACTTAAAAATATAGTTCATCATTTTTTGCATCCACTTTTTAAAGTAAGTTTTACTTGAAATTTTAAGCAATTGCATAAATGATGCACTCACTATATTTTTAAGTAAAACAAGCTTTTATTTTTTCAGGAAGGTGCACAGACTGATGTATTTTTAAAAAAATGTAGTGATGTAGAAATGCAAGTGGAAGAAAAGAAGGATCCATGAATACCAAACACACAGACGATCTCCAAAATCCAGAGATGTGGAGAATTTGTCACGCTGTGGTCGTGCAGTTCTGCATGAGGTGCTGGAGTGACATCAGCATCACAGTGAGTACCCTCTCTTCAATGAATGTTTATCTTCCTGATCAGATAATATTTACATATTTAAGGTGCTTGCAGACACGAATGATGATAATCAAATTTTCTCTGAAAAATGGGAAAACAAACAGCCCTGTTAGATGGAGAGAGGAAGTGTTTCTTTAGGAGCTCTGTTCACACCCACATGCACAGAGGCTCAGTGTTCTGTACACAGAAAGCAATAAATGTATTATATTTATAAATATCCTACTGGTTTTAAGGGTTTGTGAGCCAGGAGTTATTTGGATTGCCAGTCTGAAATAGTTCACTCAAAATTTTAAATTCTGTCATCATTTATTTGCAGATTGTTTTTCTGTTAAGAATATGTATACAGTAATGTAAATATGATATTTCAGTTTTTTTTCATACATTTGCAAAAGTTTCTAAAATTCTGTTTTTACTTTGTAAAAATATCTAAACAATTATCATGGATCAACATGAAATTTGAAAGTGAAAGGGGTATGAATAATTTCTGAATGCACTGAAGATGATCATGATTGAACCTCATTGTCATCTTTGTAAACACAACAGCTTTCTTCCTTCATTAGATCGCTATGCAATGTTTCAAGAAAGACCATTAAAGAAAACGTATCTTGCCCTGATGTGCAATAACAAGATTTTTTTGTACATGGGCTAAAATGCAGCACTTTTTGAAAATGAAAACTTGTGTTTTATTCCCTCAGATGCTGTCATCATATTGAGTACAGCATGGGTCACAGTAGATGGGTGGTGGTGGCCATAAGAAGACTGTCAACTAAACAACAAAATTCATATTTGCAGTTTTACAGTTTTTACCAATTGCTTACACATGTTTTCAAAACTAAGTCTCCTTTTTTCAAAACTCTACACACAATTCTCAAAACTGCACACACAAAATGCCACAAACACATGTCAAAATTAAGCATTTGCATCAAATGGCAAACACTTCTTACATAATAATACATTTTTGGATATACCATATAAACACTGCTGTTCTAAATCTAAAACTCTTTTGTCTTTCATGGGCTTATATCTACATTTCAATACAATGTTCTACAGTGAAAGTAATCTGCTGAGAGGGGTAACAAGTACACAGAAACGCCAATGCAATGTAGAAACAAATTTATTAGGCCGAACATTACTGTTGTATACATTAGCATACAACAAAACTATAAACATGTAAACCAAAAAATATATTATTTACAGTACAATACAGTAAATTGTGTGTGGGGTCCCGGCCCAGGAATTGGCAGTTGACTGCCAAAACAGGTAATGTGACCTTTGACCTTTTTATAGGCCTATCTATACTACTGTAAAGTAAAGCAGTGATTGGTTAGTGATCAGTTAACCAATTAGTGCACATGTGAGGAGTGTGTCTGTGTGAGCGGGTGAATGAGTGTAGCATTTTGATTGGTTGTGTTTGAAAAAAAGGAAAGCAACCCTGCTGGGGGATCCAGCTAGAACCAGCATGGGCTGGTGAGCTGGTTTTGGCTGGTCCCCAGCTTGTTTTTAGCTGGTTTTTCTGGTGTAGGAAGCTGGTTTTGCTGGTGTAGCAAGCTGGTCTAGCTGTGTTATGGTCACATTTTAAGCTGGTCTAGCTGGACTTAGCTGGTCATGCTGGAATACCAGCTGGCCCACCAGCATGACCAGGCTGGGAGGACCAGCGTAAACCACCTTAAACCAGCTGGAACCAGCTACCAGCTTGTGCTGGTTTTGGCTGGATTTTTCAGTGGGGAAGTCACTTCCTAATAGATCTTTGTGTTTTAGGTAGAGAATTGTGTGTAGTGTTTTGAAAAAAGTGTTTTATGCAATTGAAAACTGAGTCAAAGGCTGAGAAATAGCTTATGGTTTTGAAGATTTTGCATGTAGTTTTCCACTTTGAGTGAGAGGTTTCAAAAATCGTGTGACACGAAAAGATTTTGTGTGTAAGCAATCGTAAAAAACTGTAAGCAATTAGTGTTTGAACATGTGAGGAGTGTGTCTGTGTGACCTAAGTGTAGCATTTTGATTGGTTGTGTTTGGAAAAGGAAAGCAAGTCACTTCCTCATAGATCTTTGTGTTTTAGGTAGACAATTGTGTGTAGTGTTTTGAAAAAAGTACATAGGACTACTGTTTTCCTCTCTTCATGCAAAAGAACTTTAGTTCAGCTTTCATTATGTAAAAAAGGATCATGGCTGAGCGTTTTACAATAAGCCTTGACAAGAGAATACAGCTTTAAAATAAAGCATTCAAAGCCAAATGACCCAGAGTTGTATTTTCTTTTATATGTCATGTATGATTTATAGCTATAATATTTCTTAAATTTATAATTTTTTCATCATCATGTTTCCTGTAGGTCTTAACAAAGACTTTGTCTATTATAAATGTAGGCCGTATGTAAATTACAGGTGGAGCCTTAACATCGTGTGCATACAAAAATGTGTTGCTCTTAGTGGCCAAAGCCAAAATGAGTTCTTCCTATAATGAAACGGGTCCTTTGGAATTTGTCATAGTGAATGTGATCGTTTCGGTCGTCACTATCCTGATCAACATCTTTTTTATCTGCTGTATGTTTTCTTCACAGGAACGACCAGAAAGCTTGCAAAAGCCGCCTCTGAACATTTTACTCGGATCGCTTATTGGGTGCAATCTCATTATTAACATTGCTAACATTTTTTTTGCTATGGCGGAAGCTGTTCATATGCCTGAATGGATATACATTATTTTAAGAGTAGCTGCGTTCTATGCTGTGAGGGCAAGTTTTGCTGACTGTCTTGGGCTGAATGTTTTTAATTACTTTCAGATTGTTCCTGCCCGGCGCTCTTGTTTGATCTGGGTGAAGACACACATCAAACTCTTTATCTACTTGATGTTGTTTTTTGCTAACATTTACATTTTATTTGGATTACTTTGGAAAGTAACTACTTGTATCTCCACTTCCACACATTATCAAAAATGTCATGAAGAGGATTCTGCGTTGATTACAGAGATTACACTTATGTTTGTCTATTCTTTGGTTGGTTTTGGCATTATGGTGGCATCAAACATTTCCACTGTTCTCTATCTACGGAGACATGTGAGGAGGATGGAGGACTCAAGTTCTTTCTCTGCCCTTTATTACCAGAAGCAAAGGAGAGTGACTATATTGAGCATCATACAAACTCTGCTTTTCTTTATCTACTCAGCTTGGCTAATAACATATGAAGCATGCATTATTGCATCGAATCTACTTTTTATTAACCCATTTTACATTGTTTTTTCTGTTGTGGCCTTTTACTCTTTTGGTATAACCATCATTCTAGGTATTGCAGAGACAAAATTTCGAGTTCGAGCTGCAAATATTTTGAAAACAATTGGTCAAGCCATCTCAGGAAGTAACCTAAATGTGGATGACAGGAATGGACGTTTTAATTGTTGTTACAGTAATACAGAAAATGGTTAAATTCTGGCATTTACAGAATTGTTGTTGCCATTTGCTTTAATAATTCTAACAAATCTTTGACATATGGGGATGTATTTAGCAGAAGTTATGTTATCCTTAATTGTTTGCTTGTTTTTCTGGTAGTTCTTACTAAATGATGCGGTGAATACTATGTTTAGTGGGATTTCTTTCATATCATGGATATAGCAAAAATTCCTACTACAACAAATTGTTTAACATATTCAATGCCTTCATCTTTGTGGATTGTATGAGTACATTTATATTTACACATTTGTCAGACACTTAAAACATTGTTTTTTTCCTACAGTAGCCTATATAGAAATTGGATATATTGCCCTTTACTTGTAAATATTATGTTTTGTTGTTTGTTTGATTATATTTTTACATTCAGTCCCAATGCATTTCTTATGAATTGTTTCCTAAAAAAAAACAGCAGTTCAGTTTTCAGTATGCAAAATATATATATATATATATATATATATATATATATATATATATATATATATATATATATATATGTGTGTGTGTGTGAGTGTGTGTGTGTGTGTGTGTGTGTGTGTGTGTGTGTGTGTGTGTGTGTGTGTGTGTGTGTGTGTGTGTGTGTGTGCGTGGAGGAGGATAAGGACATGGTGAAGCAGGAGGGAGAGGAGGAGGAGGACATTTGAGCCACTAGTTGACCATGTCCTTGTCCATGATATGAATATGAGGGAGGCTGAGCAACAAGTACAGCCAAATTTGAGTCGCTTCACTGTCGCCTCCATCTTCAGAACTTTCAGGAAGGGGAAACAGATGTACACACAGTAAAACTGTTCTGAACAGTAACTTTAGTGTGCATACACTGTTGGACTATGCTACTGTAATAAAGAAATGCATTAAATTGCCTTGCATACAGATCGACATATCAGTAGATGAATGCCACTCGCTGTTTGGCTAGGGCCAATATACCCTGATATCCTCTGGCCTGAGCCAGAACAAAGATGGGATGTTGAGGGGGAATAATGTTTTTTTTATAGTTGTGCTGTGTAGCACATTACAGTTTTTGCCCATTGCTAAAACCAAATGCTAAGACCAAAGTCTCAATACCTAAATTTCTTGTAGCATACCTTAAACACAGACTGACCATAGCTTAAACACATTTTCAACTTTGCACTCTGTTGGCAATTCTGTAACACACTTATTGCGAAACACTACATGTTTTCTTACATTAGACACTTTGTTCAAAAATGAAATCACCTGTGTTTATTGGGAAAACACTTAGGGCTCTATCTTACACCCGGCGCAATGCAGCGCAATGCGCGACGCAAGTGTCTTTCGCTAGTTTCCACTCTAATTTTCACGTTTAGCGCGGCATTGTTTAAATAGCAAATGCATTTGCGCCCCCTTTTGCGCCCATGGGCGTTCTGGTTCGAAAACGAGGTGTGTTCAGGCGCATTGTTGGCGCGTTGCTATTTTGAGGCAACTAAAATAGACTACGCCATTGACTAACAAAAACCTGGTCTAAAGTCTAAAGTCAATGGCGCAATATGTTTTATGTTATTTAAAGAGCGCATAATATGCGCCTATAAACGGGAGGACAACGCGGGTTTGCTTATCACAAAGTACATGAATGCGCAGCAGCACAAAAATGCTTTTAAATATGAAAGATTAAAGGATTGAATTTAAGAGATTATTATTGAGTCTCTTGGACATAAATGAGAACTAATTATGAGACGTTAGAAGGCGCAAAGAGCTGCTTCACCTGGTAAGTAAATAAATGCTTTGCTTTAAACAAATGCATCTGTTTTTAAATGTTTTTTTTTAATGCTACCTCACGGATATATTGTATATGATGACTCTGTACCTGCGGATATGGTGAGATGAGAAACAATTTTAAGTAATGCTTAAAAAAAACTCTTTGCTAAAAAAAACCTGCTGTCCAAAGTGCTGAAACCTGCGGAGAGCCGTTTGTAAATTCTGTATCTCCTGTTTGTTACAAATAAAGTATTTTTAGAGTAAAAACCTTGTCTTATATACTTGTAAATTATGTTTTGATGATATTGGATAGCCATACATTTAAGGCAATTACAAGCCTGCTTTTTTACTTCCATGACTAAAAGAAAACGGGTTTTAAAGGTTTTAATAAAAAAATAACAATTTCAATACAAGTGAAAAACAACACAATTATTTAACATTAATCTTAAACTGGGGATCTTCTACCTCCGCTTAGTTTTTGAGTTTACAAAGTCCGTCATCTAAATAGGGATTAGACATAGCGCCAGCGCAACTTGCTTTTAAAGGGGGTGAGAGCTGTGACTCTCATTGGTTTACTGCACCTTACGCCCAAAATACTCCCATTACAATAGGACCTACCCTTTTCGACCATGCGCTCGGGGGACAAACCATTTTTCCCGTTGTTAAATTAGCAAAAGTGGATTTGGACACGCCCATTTAGACGTTGCGCTGTGCGCTTTAGACAATGCGCTTAGATCGTTAAAATAGGGCCCTTAATGTTTAAAATGCAAAACTTATCTGGCAATTGTAAGCACTTATATACTGTACACACCTAAAAAAATGCACAGAAAACAAAACACCAGTTGGGCTGAGCCTTAGCACTACAAATAGGCCTCAGGTAAGCCATTTTGAGAAATTTTTATTCTGATTTATTTTGCGTGTTCTCCCAAAAAGTAATTTCATTTCTGAAGTGGACTTAAATTCATCCAGTGTTGCCTTGAACGACACCAGTGAAGGCTTAAGAGTCCAATATGATCTGATACTGACAGACTTTGGCCTTAGATGTGTTTATTTTTTGGTTTGTCTTGGCATCATGGTGGCATCAAACACCTCCACTGTTCTCTATCTATGGAGACATGTGAAGAGGATGGAGGACTCAAGTTCTTCCTCTGCTCTTCATTACCAGAAGCAGAAGCGAGTGGCTATATTGAGCATCATACAAACTCTGCTTTTCTTTATCTCCTCAGCTTGGCTAATGGCATATGAAATCATTTTTCGTTTGAATGTATATTATTTTGATCTAAGTGGTCATATACTTTTTTCTATTGTGGGCTTTTACTCTTGTGGTACAACCATCATTCTAAGTGTTGGACAGACAAAATTCAGAGTTCGAGTTGTAGAGATTGGGGAAAACTGGTCAGACTATCTCACAAAGTAACCTGAATGTGGTTAATTTGTAATACAAATGGTTAAATGTTCACATTTGAATATCAAACAAAAATAAATGTATGTAATTTAGGGTCAGATGTAAAAACTGAGAACTTTAAGAAATGTTACTACATTGTTGTATTTTGAGATTATTTGCTGCCATTTGCAAACCTCAAAGAGATTCAGTCATTTTACAAATCTTTCATATATGGGTTTAACAGAAATCATGTTTTCCTTTAATGTTTGCTTGTGTTTAATAGTTCTTATTAAATTTATACTGTGGTGATGTGGTGATTACTATGATTATTATGATTTCTTTAGTCAGACTATCATGTGTATTGAAAAAATGTTTTACTGCTAAAAATTGTTTAACATTTCAAAGCTTTCATCTGTGTGGATTGTATGAGTACATTTACATTTTTTTCCTTTGTCAGGCACTTAACAAAATATTGCATGCTTCTTTCTCTATACTCATATTGCCATATATATGTGTGTGTTTGAGCTATCAGATTACTGTGTGGGTTTCTGTTTATCTGTCTGTCTACAGTATCAGGGTTTTATATTCAGTTGTATTTTTATTATTTTATTTTTATTGCTCTTTCAGTAACAGTATGTGCCATTAAATATGGTTGCTAGCTTTAATATTTTTTTCACTGTAAAAATTATATGCTGCATTTAAGTAAGGTTTACTTGAAATTTTAAGCAATTGCATAAATGATGCACTCACTATATTTTTAAGTAAATCCAGCTTTTATTTTTTCAGGAAGGTGCACAGTGATATTTTTAAATATACAGGGAATGTGATTTTTAGTGATGGTAAAATGCAAGAGGAAGAAAAGAAGTCTCCATGAATACCAAACATACAAACGATGTCTAAAATCCAGAGATGTGGAGAATTTGTCACGCTGTGGTCGTGCAGTTCTGCATGAGGTGCTGGAGTGACATCAGCATCACAGTGAGTACCCTCTCTTCAATGAATGTTTATCTTCCTGATCAGATAATATTTACATATTTAAGGTGCTTGCAGACACGAATGATGATAATCAAATTTTCTGGGAAAAATGGGAAAACAAACAGCCCTGTTAGATGGAGAGAGGAAGTGTTTCTTTAGGAGCTCTTTTCACACCCACATGCACAGAGGCTCAGTGTTCTGTACACAGAAAGCAATACATGTATTATATTTATAAATATCCTACTGGTTTTAATGGTTTGTGAGCCAGGAGTTATTTGAATTGCCAGTCTGAAATAGTTCACTCAAAATTTAAAATTCTGTCATTTATTTGCGGATTGTTTTTCTGTTAAACACTATAAGATATTCAATTCTCCTTGGAGGAGATGTTCCTCACATTGAGGTATCATTTGAATTTATAAGAATTAAATTCTTTCCATCATACTTTTATGATGCTTTTTGGAGCCTGTATGAAAGAAACATATCCTTTTGTGTGTATAAAGGGTTTGGAACAACTGTGAGTATGGTGATACTTTTTCAAATTGGTGAACTATACCTTTAATGCTTTGTTGTAGTTACAAAGCCTATAGCCTAAACAACGATAATAATCATAAAACACAAAATGGCTGAAAATAGCCTACAAGTCTAGCCTACAAGTCTCACAGCACCAATTGACCATCTAAAGAAGATGGGAAAATGCATCTCATAGTTTTGTAATATGTTCCCCATAAGGTTTTAATGAGGCATTGCCCATTATAAATGTACTGTAACTGTTAATTTCTTTTGTATGCCACTATTCCTTCTACAGTATGTATAGTAGGCCTACATATTTCAAACCCTTTGTTTTCAGTAGACAGAGACAAAAGTTAAATTTTTTTCCAATTGCTAACACACAATTTTGCAAACTAGTCTGGTTTTATCAAAAAACTGAATACAATTTACAAAACCACACACCCAAATAGCAAAATACCACATATATCCTGCAAAATGAAGCACTCCAACCTAAACAACATATAACATTATCAAAATCAAACTTTGACACAAATTGGAACACACTTCATTCATATTACCAGATTTTTGTCTAACCAACTACACACAGATGGGCATAATGAAAAGTGCACGTTTCTTTAGTATGCTTTGCCATAATACTAAAATACTGTATGTATTAGATTGTTCACATGCACAAAAATATTTGCAGATACACACTGACTACCAAACATTTATCGTGCAATACCTCCCCCCATACTTGCCATTTTTTAACCCCATAGAAGAGTTATATGAAAGGTATATGGCCACCAGCCCTTTGTGCGCATGCCTCTTTTGCAGGCTATGGAAGAGGCATGTGATGAGATTGATGTTGGTGCGATTTAGGGATGGATAAAGCGCTCAAGGTGCTTCTTCCATCGATGTCTGGCAAGGGAATATATTGCCTGTAATGTGGACGAGGCGTTGTGACTTGTTTGGTGAAAAATTAAAAAAATTCAACAGCATGTGTGAGCAAACCAGTTTTGGAATGGAGCTGCCCGATGAAAGCTCACGTTGTGCCATACTACAACATACCGGTTTCTTTGGTCTGCATCATTCATACACTCTGATGGTATGAGAATGTTGTGGAGTCTTTCTAGAAATGTGAGAATATGGGCTGTGTTGTATGGTCCAAGGTTTGCATGACGGTGGAGGACACCATCCATATTGGAAATGGCAGCACACATTGTGATGTCTATAATGATCTATAATGGCTCTGTGGCCAATGACGTTCCTGTGGTCTTTTCTAGTGCTTACATCCTGATTGAGGTGTTAACAATTGACCATTCAGGTGTTTGGGCAGGTGGCACATATATTGGCCATTTAGCTCGTGTAGTGTCATTTTGAATGGTAGTGTTTTGAAAAGGCAAACATGTGACTTTATGTCAGATTGTTGTGTCTTGTGCAGAGAACTGTGTTCAGTGCATTTAAAAAGTGCCCTTGTGAATTGCAAAATACTGTATGTGTAAAGCAGAAAATGTGTTTAGACTTTTGGAGACTTGAGAAGAGGTGTTGCTCTCTCTGTGTCAGTTTAAATAGTTGTGCTGTTCATGTCATTTTAGTGTGTTAGCAATTGGAAAAAACTGTAATTCATAGTTCAGAGTGGATGTTGATGCAAGTTTTAAAGAGGCTTCATATTGACAGAAAAATGGGTCTTTTTGGTGGTGTACAAAACAGCATTTATTTTTTCCTATCTTTATGTATTATGCCTTTAATCATATTTTTTTTAATTATTGCTATGTCCATGAGCTACCACCCACCCTTGTAATGCACCACCAAGCTACCATGCATGTTGTAATAAAAATCAATCATTTCTTTTTGTGAAGCATCTCCCCTAAAACCTTACAATGCATTTAATATTTGTTTTGTAATCAGATCACATTCTGCTAATCCTAATAAAGATACCGTGTTTTGTATTTCACAATTTATGTTTTCTTTTTAAAAGGGGCTATGACTTGTTTTTTATTTTATTATGTGTTTTGTAGACAGATCACCATGCAATTTGAAGAAGTAAAATACACAGAGGTGAAGTCATGTGTCTTTTCAGATGCTAAAATCATTCCCCCTTAAAAGGTAATGAAGTAATAGTGTCATGACAAAAATGGAAACATTCTTCTTTTTTTTTAAAGTTGTACTTGGGCCACAGTTTTTTGTTTTCCAACCAAAACATTACATTTATGTTTCTATACTAATGAAATATGTTTTTCTTTTCCCGAACTTTATCAAATGCAATGATTGTCAAGATGAGCCTGAAGAGGAGATTTTGGAAGATGCAGTTTCATAAGTCTTTGCTTTGCCAGATCACCTGTGGTTAGTTTGTAAAACGTATTACAGTTTTTTTCGATTGCTAAACGACAGTGGGCACAACTGGAGTCACATGTGCAAAACTCTAACTACAGTCTGCACAGCAGCAGTTCATGTGGACCAAACTCTAGTTCGTTTTTCATTGCTTGAACACAATTTTCAAAACTTTACACACTTATCTCATGACTTTAACCACAACCTGCACAACACTGTGGATTTACAGCACTTTGTTCAAATGCTAACACACTGCTGTCAAAACTGTAAACCACACATTCAAAACACAATTGATTTTAGTCTTGTGCCTTTCAAACACTGCTGATTGCAATTTCCAATTCCAATTTCATATATATATTTCATATATATAAAATATTACCTTTCATGTACTTTTAGTTTCTACCTTTTTTCTCATTACTGTAATTCCGTAAATTACTCCAGACTACTGAAGCAAACTGCTAATTTTTATTTACCTTAAAGAATTATGATGTTCTAAATAAAATAATAAGTCATGTGATAAATCAATAAATAAATCATTCTTTGAAGAAAATATTACTGTGTATGAAGTCACTGAAATTGTTGAAACTGTAAAGATAAAAGTTACAGTATTTTGTGTATTGGTGTTTGATGTTATTGTTTTTCCTCTCAGTGTGTTGTGAGTGACAGTGTGTGTTATCTCAGTGAGGGTTGTGCATAGCGTTTGGCTGCGCTGAGCTGTTTTGAGTCATGTGTTAAGAGTTGTGCTCAGGTGACTTTTGGTAGGGCAGACTGTAGTTAGAGTTTTGCACATGTAGCTCCAGTTGCGCTCACTGTCGTTTAGCAATCGAAAAAAACTGTAAAAATAGGATTAGAGCATCTCCTAATCAAAAGTTTTTGATCAGGTCAGGATGTCTGCTAACAAGATGCCTTGCTGGTTTGGGTGAGTTTGAAGTCTCACACAGACAGTCCAGAGGTTATGAAGTCCATCTTAGCTTTCATTGATAAGGGACTACACAAAAGATTGTTAGACCCACATGTAAATCAACCAGTCAATGTTTGCTTTAAGCATCTCATTTGGGGGTGTGTGTTGAAAATATAGTCGATATCACTTAAGCATTCAGTATTCAAACCATTTGTAACCAAATCGATCAGATCATTCACTACCATAGTATTTCTTTCTCCTAATGGTGCTTCTGGTCAGTTTGGTTACAGACATAATCTTCATGTTTATCAGGACCCTTTAAGGTGTAGAAACATCTCAGCAACCATCAAAAAAATTGGAGGCAACTGAGCTAATTTGCAGATGTTGTTGCAAAGGGTCTGAATATGTATAATGTAAATATGATATTTATTTTTTATTTTTTCATACATCTGCAAAAGCTTGTTTTTTATGTATGATACTAATGTGTATATGGGTGTTGTTTCATGTTCAGCTAATACATTACATAGGAACTGTTTTCCTCTCTTTATGCAAAAGAACTTCAGTTTAGCTTTCATTATGTAAAAAAAAAGGATCATGGCTCAGAGCGTTTTACAACGAGCCTTGACAAGAGTAAATACAGCTTTAAAATAAAGCATTCAAAGCCAAATGACCCAGAGTTGGATTTTCTTCCATATGTCATGTATGATTTATAATTTTTAGCTATAATATTTCTTACATTTATAATTTTTTCATCATCATGTTTCCTGAAGGTCTTAATAAAGTCTTTGTCTATTATAAATGTAGGCCGTATGTAAATTACAGGTGGAGCCTTAACACCGTATCCATATAAAAATGTGTTGCTCTTAGTGGCCAAAGCCAAAATGAGTTCTTCCTTTACTGAAATGGGTCTTTTGGCATTTGTCATAGTAAACGTGATTGTTTCGTTCGTCACTATCCTGATCAACATCTTTTTTATCTGCTGTATGTTTTCTTCAAGAGAACGACCAGAAAGCTTGCAAAAGCCACCTCTTAATGTTTTACTCGGATCGCTTATTGGCTGCAATCTCATTATTAACATTGTTAACCTTTTTTTTATGGCGGATGCTGTTCCTATGCCTGAATGGATATACATTATTTTAAGAGTAGCTGCGTTCTATGCTGTGAGGGCAAGTTTTGCTGATTGTCTTGGGCTGAATGTATTTTATTACTTTCAGATTGTTCCTGCCCGGCGACCTTTTTTGATCTGGGTGAAGATGCACATCAAACTCTTGATGTACTTGATGTTGTTTTTTGCTAATATTTACACTTTATTTGGATTACTTTGGAAAGTTCTCTTAAGTCAATGTAATTCTTCTGTAGTTTACTATAATTTATCCACTTCCTGGAACAACACCACAGATTATCAAGAGGGTTATTATCATGAGTCCACTTCCACACATTATCAAAACTGTCATGAAGAGCGTTATGCGTTAATTACAGAGATTACGCTTATGTTTGTCTATTCTTTGGTTGGTTTTGTCATTATGGTGGCATCAAACACTTCTACTGTTCTCTATCTATGGAGACATGTGAGGAGGATGGAGGACTCCAGTTCTTTCTCTGCCCTTTATTACCAGAAGCAGAAGAGAGTGACTATATTGAGCATCATACAAACAGTGCTTTTCTTTATCTACTCACTTTTCCTAATAGTATATGAAGCATGCATTATTGGAATGAATCTACTTCGTGATAACCCACATTGCATTGTTTTTTCTGTTGTGGCCTTTTACTCTTTGGGTACAACCATTATTCTAGGTATTGCACAGACAAAATTTCGAGTTCGAGCTGTAGAGATTTTGAAAAAACGTGAAAAAACTTGTTATTGTTGTTACAGTAATACAGAAAATGGTTAAATTCTGGCATTTACAGTAGAATTGTTGTTTGCTTTAATAATTCTAACAAATCTTTGACATATGGAGATGTATTCAGCAGAAATCATGTTTTCCTTAATTGCTTGCTTGTGTTTCTGGTAGTTCTTACTAAATGATGCGGTGATACTGTGTTTAGTGGGATTTCTTTCATATCATGCATATAGCAAAATATCCTACTGCTAAAAATTGTTTAACATATTCAATGCCTTTATTTATGTGGATTGTACGAGTATATTTACATTTGCATTTGTCAGACACTTAATACATTATTTTTTCCCTACAGTATATAGAAGTTGGATATATTGCCCTTCACTTGTGTGATGCCTTTACTTGTAGTGCTAACTGTGTTACTGTAAGATTGTTAAAAGTACTGAAAAATCTGTCATAAGGTCATAACAATTGTAAAAAACTGTAATATTTGTAGAAAATCCAAATGCTTGCAGTGCCACCTTGTGGTCTAAATGAGTATAACAAACAATTGATGTTTAGTGTAGTAGTTTAGGTATGTAAATATGTAGCTGTGTGTCAGGTCTGTACATGCACTGAGCTAAAATCAGGAACCAACATCAAGAGCAACTTACATGAAAACCCCTTGGTCAACTTTATTAGGGGAAACAGAGCACAGATTCACAACATAATCTCTCCAATCTATTTGTTGGTTATTTACTTTATAAGTAAATGAAATATGTGTAAAATATATCTCCCCTGTATGTAAAAACGTTTGCCAGAAATACACCAGACATATCATGACATGCCTGGGCTCCTCGATATAATCTCATAATAAACCATTTAGCTATCAGAAGTCTTTCTAACGATGAATAAAAGGCTGCAATACGTTTCATCAAACATAACAAAACTAATATTTTTCTATGGCTAAACCTTCACATTATCCTGCTGACAGAGCAGTTTTAAAGTTTTTTTTAACCTATTTCACTGTATACTGTACACACACCCCTTACCTGCAGACATTTTCTTTTACTAAATTGTTAATAGGTAACATTTGCCTTATATAATACAGCTTAAATGTGTTCTGTTCAAAATAGCAAATATAGGTTACCAATACAAAATAATACTAGTATAAAATCCTTACAATAGATAGTATTTTAAACCTCTCTCTCTCTCTCTCTCTCTCTCTCTCTCTCTCTCTCTCTCTCTCTCTCTCTCTCTCTCCCCTCGTTGAGTTTTATTCTCCAGCGGCGGCGGCAGTTGTTCAACGGTGAGAAAAGTAACCGGACGT